>NW_027513268.1:0-235010 GCF_048772815.1 Callospermophilus lateralis | reverse complement strand
GAAGCAGATAAAAGAGGCTGTAACAACCTATGGTCCTCAAGCACCCTTCACTGTAAGCATGGTCGAAACCATTAACAACTTGAACATGAAGCCAGTGGATTGCGCTAATATGTGTAAAGTTGTGCTAAATGGAGGACAATACCTGTTATGGAAGGTTGACAATGAGGAATTTTGCAAGGAGACGGCTATGCGAAATGCAGCAGCTGGTTATCCTCAGAGAAATCTAGATATGTTGTTAGGAAAGGGACCTTATGAGGATCAGCAGCAACAAATTGCATATGATTCTGGTGTATGTGCATAAATTGCTGTAGATGCAATTAAGTCATGGAAGACTTTACAAGGACTTGGAGGTTTACAAGGTCAATTATCTAAAGTAATACAAGGAGCTAATTAACTTTATGCTGAATTTGTCGATAGGCTTATTCAAACAGGTACCAGAGGTTCTGGGAAAACAGAACAAGCAATGCTATTACTAAAAAAACTGGCTTATGAGCAAGCGAATAGTTGGTGCAGAGATATAATTAGACCATGGAAACATGAAGATTTAAACACATATATTAAATTATGTAGAGACATTAATGAACAAGAGCAAGTCGTGGCAACTGCAGTAAAACAGGCTTTAGATGCCAGAGACATTAATGAAGAAGGGCAAATTGTGGCAGCTGCACTAAAACAGGCATTAGATGCCAGGCCAAGAACATGCTACAATTGTGAACAAACAGGACATTTTAAAAGGAATTGCCCATAGGAGGAGGGTTTAACAAAATTACTTATAGATATTAAAGGTTTTTTTTTTTCAATTCCAATTCATCCTGAGGATAGTCCACGTTTTGCATTTACTATCCCTGCACTGAATCATGAAGGTTCTGATCAGAGATATGAATGGAAAGTACTGCCTCAAGGGATGGCTAACAGCCCAACAATGTGTCAAATTTATTTTAACAAAGTAATCAAGCCACTTAGAAATCAAAATCCTGAACTACAAATATTTCACTATATGGATGATGTATTATTAGCACACAAAGCTAAAAACACATTGCTAGAATGTTATGCCACACTTACAAACTTATTAAAAAATAATCTAGATATAGCAATAGATAAAGTACAATTAAATTTTCCAATTAATTATTTAGGTGTTCTATTATCCTCAACCATGTACCGCCACCAAAAATTCAAATACAAGTAGATCAACTCAAATCACATAACGACTTTCAAAAGTTATTAGGAGACATAAATTGGATAAGGCCTTATCTAGGTATACCAACAGGAGAGTTGGGATATTTATTTGATATCCTAAAAGGTCCATCATATCCCAATTCACGGTACATGTTAACGCCTGAAGCAAGAAAGGCATTAAAAATCATTGAAACATATATGGAAAATATGCAATTGGATAGAATTGATATAAGTTTGCCTTTATTATTTATTGTCTACCAACAAAAAATATTCCTACAGGAGTATTTTTGCAAGAAGGTCCATTATTATAGATACATTTATCTTATTCTCCTAACACTATTCTTACTAGGTACCCTGAGGCTATAGGACAATTAATACCCAAAGGAATAAAAGCAGCAAAGTGAGTGCTTGGGATTGCTCCCAATAAAATTATTACTCCACATACTCTGAATCAAATTGATGAGTTAGTTAATGAGTTAAATACTTGGGCAATAATCATGTGCAAATCTAATGTTTCATTTCATAATCACTTACCATCTAATCCTTTATTGTCTTTTTGGTCATCGCATCCTGTAATTTTTCCAAAATTGACAAGAAAAACACCTATCATGAATGCTCCAAATATATTTACTGATGGATCAAATAATGGTACAGCAGCAATAGTTACACCTGATCAAACTTTTACATTTCTAGTACCCAAACAATCAGCTCAAAATGTAGAGCTTAATGCAGTATTACAAGCTTTTGTGATGTTTAAAGATTCTGTATTTAATTTATTTTTGATAGTCAGCATATAGTTAATGCTATAGTATGCCTTGAAGATGCTGGTAGGATTTCCCATTCCTCTCCTGTTTTCTCCTTGCTTTCCACTATACAAAGTATAATCTGGGACAGAAAAGATCCATTCTTTATAGGACATATCAGGGCACATACAGGATTGGCTGGAGCCATCAGTTTGGGCAATGATTTAGCAAATAAAAGTACACATGACATACATATTTTCTCTACACTAGAAGAAGCTATAAATTTTCGTAAAAAGTTCCATGTCAAAGCTAATACCTTACAAAAGCCTTCTAAAATAACTAAGGAAAAAGCTAGACAAATAATAAAACAATGTCAAAATTGTGTGACCTTTTTACCACAAGTTAATCTTGGAGTCAATCCTAGAGGATTGATACCTAATCATATTTGGCCGATGGACATCACACACTTGCCAGGATTTGGAAAATTAAAATATTTGTATGTTACAGTTGATACTTCTTCTGGATTTTTGATGGGCACACTTCATGCCGGAGAAAAAACTAAAGATATTATCACTCATTGCTTACAAAATTTTGCCACTGTGGGCGTTCCCAAACAGTTAAAAACAGATAATGCCCCTGGTTATACTTCTACCTCTTTTAAACAATTTTGGTCATCATTTGGCATTACTCATATAACATTAATCCCATACAATCCACAGGGACAAGGCATAGTTGAAAAAGCTCATCAAACTATTAAAAAGTACTTATTAAAGCAAAAAAGACGCAATTGGGAAAGGGTATATATTCCCCAAAGACAAACTTAAAATAACCCTTTTTATTCTAAACTTTTAAAATTTGGATTCATCAGGACTTAGTGCTGGGGAAAGGCATATGTGTCCAAAAAATGTGCATAAGCCCAAGGTTCTTTGGAAAGATATTCTAACAGGACAATGGAAAGGTCCTGACCCAGTAATTGTCTGGAGTCGGGGGTCTGTTTGTCTGTTTCCACAGGAAAAACAGTAGCCGATTTGGATTCCAGAGAGATTAACCAAGGTCCTGACCCAATGATTGTCTGGAGCCAGGGGCCTGTTTGTGTGTTTCCACAGAGAGAACAACAGCTGATTTGGATTCCAGAGAGATTAACTGAAGCGATTTCTACAGAACAAAAAGAAGATGATTTGACTCAAGTCCATATCAGCTGATATCCAAAATTCCAGTTTGGCTACCCTTACATCTAAGATAGAACCAGGATGCTTTTTTCAATATCTATTTTATTATTGCCTTTTCCCACATTTTATTTTGTTTTTTTGAGCTCATACATACCTAGTTTAATGTTTTGGTGATCAGTTCTATTTTTTGACAATAGAGTTTTTAAACATTGCAATGGAGATTTCACATGTAAAAAGTTATAAGGCCTTTACTATTAGGTTATGTGTTGTATGTATTATATTATGTGTGCACACTTGTGTTTTGTGTTATATGTTTGAATGTTCATATGTCCATATATCATATATGATGAGGGCTCATGAAAAAATTGATCCAAATATTTTTTTATTCACATTATTTAAATGGTTTAATTTAAATTGGGTAAACAGCTGTTGAGGATTGTTTTAAAATGTGAATAAAAAAGGAGGTTAACAGATCTGTTTGTTTTCTTTCACATTTCCTTTTCATTATATTTAATAATTCTCTCCAAGACAATGTAAATTGTTAAGAAAATTGTTTTCTTTCAGTGTTTTCTGGAATGTTACATAATTTTTTCTTTAGCCATTATTGCCAGAATTTCTATCTTCGTCACAGTGCTGGTGAAATCAAAGATAAAACCAATCTACAGCTTCTGCAATAGCCATCACTGAACTGCTTGCAGAACTTGCCTGGACACATTGTGAACTCACATGTATGCATTGTAAACTATCTGTTTGTGCAGCAACTTGTGGTAGTGTTGGGTTATATTTGCTGATGATGTCATTGGTGGTACAATTTTTTCAAAAGGAGCCGTCAATTGGCTTGGTGTATCTTCCTCCCTTCTGAGATTCCAAAAGTAAGGGACAGGGTAAACACTCCACAACCATGGAGCTCTGCTGGCCTAAAGACTTCTTGAGAATCTGCCTCTGACGTTGGGCACTTGAAATATATGTTGTTGTTGGGAATTTTAGCTTTCTTTGTAGTGAGACCATCAAATCTGGGTCTGCATCTATGTGACTTGGAGGTCATGGTTTCTTATTTTCCAATGAACATGAGGCAGCAATGTTGAATTCTCTCTTTTAGGGTAAACTGTGGCCACGGGGGGCTAAGTGTATCCACATGTGGACTGTGAAGCCATTTGGGCATCCTTCACTTTTTGTGGTGTTTCTTGCTGCTGAAATGGAATTTTTGTATTTGCTTCACGAAATACAAAGAATTCAACTGTTACCCAGTGCGTGAGGGAGATCTGTCACCTGTGGTAGGTCAGGGTCTGCAGAAGAATGCATCAACCAGGCTTATATTCAACATAGCTTGCCCCCATGACCATGGCAACCCGATTCTAAACATTGCCCTGAAACCTCTCCATATAACAAGATGCCTTTACATAGAAGGGACTGCTGGCTGCACCATGTCTGTCACAAGGCATTTGGAAGCCAATGGGAGATCCACATGGCCCCACCACAGATGTTTTATCACACACCTGCCCACCACTGCTCTATGCCCACTCCTCAGCAGGCTTCAACTTCTTGGCATCTCTGTTCGGCACCATCTTCATAAAAACCAGTCAATCAAGGCACTGACTGGTATACTCATGATCATCCTCAGGATATCCAAAGATTCTCCAGTGCCACCTGGTCATGGGAATTTTAAAAATTTCATGGTATTTATCTAGCCACTTTTCAAGGAGGAAGTTGGAGGCACTGTGGGTTTCAATTTATTCTGGAACCATTAAATGGTGAGGAAGCTCATTTCAATGAAATCTCTGGAGAACCCTCACAGGAAGGTTCCCAAACAGTGGCCAAATGTCACATGAATCCAGGCCTATTGAGGTCTACAATGTGATGTCCATGTGTGTTTTGACTCTCAATTATGGCTGCCAAGTTTTTCAGAATAAAATCATGTGATATCCTGGCTGAGATTCCAAGTGCTCTGGGAAAAGCCTCCCTGGGCCAAGATCTCAGTTTCCAAGGGTGACTCTCATGCGTGGCCTCATAAAATCCCAACACAATTTATGCCGGTACTTCTCTGAGGTCTGTTCCAGAACTCATTCTCTAAGGGGAATCACACCAGAGTTCAAGTCCAGGTGGACCCAGGCATCTGTTCCAACTGCCACACAAATGACCACAATTTAAACCAAAACACTCCCACATGGCCCTCATCTTCGTCCATACAGACACTCATCATAACCTCTGGCTGGAGTTTTCCATGAGGGGTGCAGCACAAGACAGTGTCCAAAATAACCTCCCTTGCCCCTCATTTGCATAAAGACATGTTGGCCTGGACACCCATCTTGGGAACCAGGAATGATCAAATAGGCCTGCTGTTAATACTGCTCTGCTTCTCCAATATGAGGCCTACTGACTGTCAGGTATAGATTCTTTTTTTTTTTTTTTTTTTTAGAAAGAGTGAGAGAGTGAAAAGACGGGGAGAGAGAGAGAATTTTAATACTTTTCTTTTTTAGTATTTGGCAAACACAACATCTTTGTCTGTATGTGGTGCTGAGGATCGAACCCGGGCCGCACGCATGCCAGGCGAGCACGCTAGGGCGTGAGCCACATCCCCAGCACCAGGTATAGATTCTTCATGTGATTTGGATTCAGTTGAAACCCAAGCACCTATGGGCTAGTTTCTGCAGGGCTTTGAAGATCTTATTTGAACCAAAGGTTCGTATTCTTACTTGATGGAGGTCAGGAACCTTACAGAGAAAGGCGAGAGAATTCTTCCACAATGAATGCTCTTTTAGCCAATGTAGTTTATGATGCACACATGGGATCTTTCTTTAGATGCATCAGGTGCTGAGAATCTAAGCCACAGCCTCACAGAGGACCTATAGCCTGATTCAGACACATTCCTTTCCAAAGCAATTAAGCAAAGAGCCACATGTGATGCCCATTCATTTGCATTTGAAAACTGTTTTCTTTATGCTTCCCAATGGGTGGCCTGAGGCAAAGATCATCCTGACATTCAGGGCAACAGAAAAATAGGTAAGCAAATGGCCCAAAGCAGTGTTTCTCCACTGAGACTTTTCCTGATCACAGATATCTGAGTTTTCTGGGACGCTCGCCATTCCCTTCAGCTATCAAGTACATGGCCATGTCACTGAGTATAGAGTTGGTACATATCTTGGAAACAATATCATGAGCCTATTCTGGAGAGTGGCCAGGATTCAGAAAAAAAACCAGAAACTTAGTAAGATATCAGGGGTTGCTCATTGATAAGGCAAGCCGCAGTCCATTCATAAATTGGGAAGTATGAATGCTGGGAAGCTTTCTACTACACAGGACACATCAATTGAAGCTTTCTGTTTTCTAAAGTCTACAACCACGTACACGGTGGGATACACAGACCTAGAAACACTCGCCGTGTCAAACGACTTACTAGAATCAGTTCACTCCAAAGTAAACAAACCGCCTTTCTTACCTATTCTCAGAACATTAGACAAAACCACAAACCCACACCCACACCCACAAAGGCACCTCCTTCCCCCAAGTAGGTCTGTGACTATCCGGAGTGTCCTCTGACTTTTGGCCATACTATGTTCCCCCAAAATGGCCTGTCCTGTCTCAGATCTGGTCTCCTTGGCCAACTCTGTGAAGTTGTCAGGAGCCAGCGGTGAGCCACTACCTGCTTTCCCAGGAATAGCCCCGCTTCAGAGCTTTCTTGCATTTGGCCTTCCTCACATCTGTAGGTACCAAGAAAGACTGACTCATACAGGAACATGAATGAATTTAGGGAATGTATAATAAGACACACTTATTTCATATTTTGGAAAATCTGGAGAGTATATATATATATATATATATATACACACACACACACACACACACACACACACACACATTAATATTTAGCAATATATATGCCAATTGAAATTCATCACGAAATATAATACATCCACATGTCCAAAAATATTCATTTTACTGAACATGGATTTATGTATAATGTTTTTCACTAGGAAGCTCACCCATAGGTTGAATTTTCAGTTCCATCAGTATTTAGGGGAAGTAATCTCTTCTCACAATTTTTATATCCAAAGTCAGTGAGCTCACAAGAATATACGTGTGTTACCAGGTAGGATACTATATATGCTTAAAAAAATACATGTACTCAATAGGCTACAGAAAAAGAGAGACAGGAATTTACATATATGTTAACTTTAAAAGCTCAGGGAAAAATACTACAATGAAAACTTGACTAGATTTATAACACATACTCTTGATAAAGCAGAAGGCAAATCCAAGCATACACCATGCTTCCTATGAAAGGCCTGTATTTCTATTTAGTTAGGTTTCTTTTTCTCCATTATATTAAGATTAGTAGTCAGAGTCTAGTAGGGTATGGGTTAGTGTCAGGGATTCAGTATTTCAAATGGAAAATAGGAAAATGAATCTAATGTGTATGCAAATATGTGCTACACAAAAATCTTCCCACTCTCATCCAGAACGAAGCCTTGACATAACCATTGCTCCAAGTAAGACACAATTAGTTGAGAGGAGTTAGAAAATATGTGAATACATATGTGGAATGGAAAATGCTCAGGAGTTCACAACACTGGAGGTGGTAGAACAGTTTCCAAAAGTAAGGGAGAGAGTAAATACTCCACAAACATGGAGCTGTGCTGGCCTAAAGACTTCTTGAGAAACTTCCTCTGAGGTTGGGCACATGAAATATATGTAATTGTTAGGAGAATTAGCTTCATTTGTAGTGACCCCATCAAATCTGGGTCTGCATTTATGTGACCTGGATGACATGGTTACTTATTTTCTAATGAACATGAGACAGCAGTTATGAATTCTCTCTTTGTCGGTAAACTGTGGCCACTGGGAGCTAAGTGTCTCCCCGTGTTGTCTGTGAAGTCAGTTGGTCATCCTCCACTTTTAGTGGTGTTTCTTACTGCTGCACTGGGAGTTTGACATTGGCTTCACGAAATACAAGGAGTTGAACTGGGACAAAATGCTGGAGGGAGTTCTGTCACGTGTGGTTTGTCAAGGTCTCCAAGAGAATGTACAAACCATGCTTCTATTCCAAATAGTTTTCCCCTTGACTATAGCAACCTGATTCTGAACATTGCCCTGAAACCTCTCCATATAACAAGATGCCTTTACATATAAGGATCTGCTGCCTGCACCATGCAAGTCACATGTCTTTGGAAGCCAATGGCAGATCCAGGTGGTCCTACCAAAAATATTTATTCACACACCTACAGTCCACTGCTCTACACTCACTACTCAGCAGGCTCCAACTTATTGGCATCTCTGTTCTACACCATTATCACGAAACCCAGTCAATCAAGGCCCTGTCTGGTACACTCATGATCAGCAACCGGACATCCACAGGTTCTCCAGTGCCACCTGGTCATGGGAATTTCAAAAGTTTCATGGTATTTATATCACCATTTTTCAAAGATGAAGTTTGAGGCACTGTGGGTTTCAATTCATTCAGGAACCATTAAATGGTGAGGAAGCTCATTTAAATGAAAGCTCTGGAGAACTCTCACAGGCAAGCCTTTCCAAAGAGTGGCCAAAAGGTCACATGAATCCAGGACCATTGAGGTCTAAAATGTGAGGTCCATGAGTGTTTGGAATCTCAACTATGGCTGCAAAGTCTTTAAGAATAAAATATTGGGATATCGTGGCTTAGATTTCCCAAGCTCTGTGGAAAGCCATCCTGGGAATAGATCTCATTTTCCAAGGGCGATTCTCATGCATGGCCTCCTAAAATTGCAACACTATTTATTGCAATACTTCTCTGAGGTCAGTTCTAAAACTCAGTCTCTAAGGGGAATCATACCAGAGTTCAAGCCCAGGTGGACAAAGTCATCTCTTCCAACCACCACACAAATGACCACAGTTAAAACCAAAACACCCCCATATGGCCCTCATCTTCTTTTATATAGACACTCATCATAACCACTGGCTGGAGGATTCCATGAGGTGCGCAGACCAAGACAGTGTCCAAAATATGTTCCCTTTCCTCTCATTTGCCTAAAGTCAGGGTGGCCTGGACACTTGCTGTGAACCTGGAGTAATCAAATACTCCTGTCATTAATTCAGGTCCACTTCTCCAATTTGAGGCCAACTGACCGTGGGGTTTAGAATCTTTATTTGAATTGGAGTCATGGAAAACCGAAGCACCTATAGCCTAGCCTCTGTAAGTTGGAAAAATTCATTTCACTCAAAGAATCCCTATTCTCACTTGATGGAGGTCAGGAACCTTACAGAGGAAGGCGACAGACTTCATCCCAAAGACTGCTCTTTTGGCCATTTTGGTTTGGGATGCACACATGGGAAATTTCTTTAAATCCATCAGGTGTTGAGAATCTAAGCCACAGCCTCACTCAGGGCCAAGGGGCTGATTCAGACAATCCCTTTCCAAAGCAATTAAGCAAAGAGCCACAGGTATACCCATTCATTTCCATTTGAAAACTGTTTTCTTCAGGCTTCACAAAGGGATGGCCTGAGTCAAAGACCTTCCTGACATTCAGTGCAACAGAACAATAGGTAAGCAAAAGGCCCAAAGCAGGGTTTCTCCACTGAGACTTTCCTGGTCACACTGATATCTGAGTTTTCTGAGATGCTCGCCATTCACTTCAGCTATCCAGTTCATGGCCATGTTACAGAGTTTGGAGGGGGTACATATCTTGGACACAAAACCATGGGCTTATTCTGGAGAGTGGCCAGAATTCAGGAAGAAAACAGGAACTTAGAAAGATAGTAGGTGTTGCCCATCCATAAGGCAAGCTACAGTCCATTCATCAATTTGGCTGGATAAATGCTGTGAAGCTTTCTACTAGATAGGACACATCCATTGATGCATTTTTTTTAATGTCTACAACCCCGGACACAATGTGATACACAGACATAGAAACACTCGCCTTGTCAAACGACTTACTAGAAACAGTCCACTCCAAACTAAACAAACCTACTTTTCTACCTATTCTAAGAACATGACACAAGACCACAAACTCATAACCACAAAAAAAAGGCACCTCCTTCGCCCAGGTAGGTCTGTGACTATCCGGAGTGTCCTCTGACTTGTGGGCCAATAATGTTCCCCCGAAATGGCCTGTCCTGTCTTAGATCTGGTCTCCTTGGCCAACTCCGTGAAGTTGTCAGGAGCCAGCGGTGAGCCTCTACTTGCTTTCTCAGGAAAAGCTCTGCTTCAGAGCTTTCTTGCATTTGGCCTTCCTCACATCTGTAGGTACCAAGAAAGACTGACTCTGTCTTTGTAAATCCAAACAAGTGAGACCACTGGGGCTGGGACTGGGACTGGCTATGGGTGCCTGGCATCCTGGATCCCAAGTTCAGAGAGTTCCATCACCACTGAAGTGTGATGGAACTGTTTTTAGTTCCTCCTTCAGGAACTGAATGAGGTCACTCTCTTGGCAACCACTTTGTCCAAACGTTGCTTCCAAGGTTCCCATGAGATGGAGGCTGGCCCTAATTCCTGTGACACTTTAACAAGTTTGAATTGTATATCAACCATAATCTCCCAGGAACAGATCTACACACAGGACTGGGTTGGCTCATGTTCTCTGCTTTAAGAATAGAAGCTGATTCAGACACAACCCTTTATCCTGACCAAGCCGTTTGCCATGGAAGATGCCTTTTGCTCTCTCAGGTCCTTCATAGCTGCCTACATATTCTCCAGGGATCATTTCGCCATGGACATTTGAGGTTATCACCAGGTGGAAGATCCATTACATTCCAGTATTATAAGACCAACTCTTTCCCTGCTTTTCTGTAAAGTAAGATTGAGGGAATAATGTATGGTTAGGGTTAATAACAGGTTCGATTTGGGTTAGGAATCATTTTGCTGGGTGAATAATGGTATTGGGAACCTGCGATATTTATAACAATATAGAGGTGAAATGTATGCATGAAAACAGAAATCTAAGTATGATTTGAAGCCCAGAAGGGCATTGGGCCCTTGCTTGGGATACTTAGCATTGAATTAACTTCTGAACAGATGTCTCAGATAAATCGATATACAATGGCATATGACCTTGTACCTTGGATGATTGAATGTAGAAAAGAACATCCAGTCAAAAAGGGATAGTCAGTAGGATTAGAAAGATAGTAGTTAGGATTAGGAAGGAGAGTGCATGTAGAATTTGCAACAAAAGTTCTTTAGCAATAGGTTTTCGGTTAGAGAATGAATTTAAATGTCAGCACATGTGAAGAGTCAGTCACAATGATGAAATTGGGAAAATATGTAGGAAAGCAGATATAAATAGAGACACTAGGTAATCAGGCAAAGTATATAGTGAGTGATAGGATTAGACATTTTCAACAGGGTTGAGGTTGAATATATTATCTTAGGAAGAAACAAATATGTAGTCACCAATAGGATTTACATTTGAGAGCATTAGGCAACCTGGACATGATATTTTTAGTAATCCATGTTCACTTTCCATTTAGGCTTTGGTACAATCATAAATGTGAACTTTGAATTCTGTGCCCAGAATATTTCTGTGATTAAATATATATATATATATATATACATATATATATATATATATATATATATATATATATATATATATATATATATATATGTAGATCATTTGACATGAGTATTTCTCCACCATTTTTAGGAGCAATATTGACTGACTACTACTGACTGATAGGTATAGATTCTTTATGTGATTTGGCGTCATGAGAAAACCCAAGCACCTCTTCATGGCTTGAAGAACTCATTTGACCCAAAGAGCCACAAGTGATGCTCATTCATTTCCGTTTGAAAACAGCTTTCTTCAGGCTTCACAAAGGGGTGACCTGAGGCAAAGAACTTCCTGATATTCTGGGCAACAGAACAATAGGTAAGCAAATGGCCCAAAGCAGGGTTTCTCCACTGAGACTTTCCTGATCACACTCTCCCAGCTCACGTGTAAAGTTAGATTGAGGGAAAAGTCTATGTTTAGGGTTAATAACATATTCGATTTTGGTTAGGAATCATTCTGAAGGATGAATAATGGTTTTGGGAGACTGGGATATTTACAAGAATATATAGGTGAAATACAAGTATGAAAACAGAAATCTAGGTACAATTTGAAGCCCAGGAGGGCATTGGGCCCTTGAGTGGGTTACTTAGCTTTGAGTTATGTCCTGCCCAGATGTCTCAGATAAATCGATATTCAATGGCATAGGACCTTGTACCTTGGATGATTGAATGTTGAAGAGAACATCCAATTAAAAAAAGAAAGTCCGTAGGATTAGGAAGATAGTTGCTAGGTTTAGAAACAAGAGTGAGTATAGGATTTGGACAAAAAGTTCTCTAGCAATAGGTTTTCAAGTAGAGAGTGAATGTAAATATCAGCACATGTGAAGAGTCAGTCACAATGAGAACTGGGGAAAATATGTAGGAAAGCAGATGTCAATAGAGACTTTAAGAAATCAGGCAAATTTTAAAGTGAGGGATAGGATGAGATATTTTCAACAGGCTTGAGATTGAATATATAATCTTAGGAAGAAACAAATATATAGTCAACAATAGGATTTACATTTGAGAGCATTAGGCAACCTGGACATGGATGTTTTTAGTAATGCATGCTCACTTTCCTTTTATGCTTTGGTACAATCATAAGAGTGACCTTTGTTTTCTGTGTCCAGAATGTTACTGTGATAAAATGTATATGTAGATTAGGTGACATGAGTATTTCTTCCACCATTAGTGGGAGCAATATTTTGAAGACGTATAAATTCGTATTGGGGGAACAAAGAGGTGTACCATGTGTCTATGATTATAGAAATAATGCATGAATAGACCATACTGTGAACAAATAATGTAACTGGTTCCAACTTTAAATAATTGATTTAATTAATATCTGAAAATGTAAAGGAAATCTTAAATTGATATACATACATTCATTATAACCAGTCATAAATCTAACGGTAATATTAGGGTTATGGTTTATCAAGAAGAATGTGTGAGTTTTGCTTCAAAAGTGATTATGAAAATCGAAAATAATGTGTTTGAAAAGAAGTCTCATGAAAAGACCAGTCAAAAAATCTGGAGGAATATATGTGTTCTGAAGCAGGAAGTGATTGAAATTGAAACAAATGCCTATAAATTTGTGAACTTGTGGATGAAATATATATCCTATGATGTGCATAAACTGAGAAAATAGTAATGTACCACTGTTGAATAAAAATGAACCGGAAAATACACATCATGTCCCATAGGAAACTACTTGCATTGATATTAAACTGGGTATTACTGTAGAAATATTAGGATTTGTATGCACCATCCACTGAAGTTATCTTTCAGTACTAGGTAACAAATATGTATTTCAGGTTGATGAATATTTCTGAGAATTATCTTGTGAAAAGTTGATCATAAATCCACATACATGAATATGAATGATTTTAAGGAGTGTATAATAAGACTCATATATTTCATATTTTGAAAAATTTGTAGAGTGTGTATTCCAATCAAAATTCATCATGAAATATATATGTCATCCACAGATGCAAAAATATTTATTTCACTGAAAATGGATTTATGTATAATGTTATTCTACTAGGAAGCTCACCCATATTTTGAATTTTCAGTTCCAACAATGTTTAGGAGGAGTGATCTCTTCTCATAATTTGTATCTGCCAAGTCAGCCACCTCACAAAAATGTACATGTGATAACAGATAGGATACTATATGTGCATATAAAAATACATGTGCTGAATAGGCTACAGAGAAATGAGACAGGAATTTGTTGAGAGCCACAGCTGAAGGGGCCCCAGCAAACTTCCAGCTGCCAGCAAATTTCCAGCTGCCGGCTGATTATTGGCTCACAGCGACCTCAGCATCATCTAGCTGATTGGCTCCTCTATGGTGATGCTCATTGGGCTGTTTCCCTGCCCTTTCAGACCATGGAGCTGCTCCTTGGGGAACTTTTTTGGCTCCACCCAGCCAATCGGCCTCAAGAGCAGTAGGATTGTGGCAGGTGGAGAGGCTTGTGTGTGTGAGAGAGACTTTACAAGGAAGCCAGTAGTGGCAGTTGGGCTCTGAGGGTTTTTCCTGAGGAGTTGTTTTGTTTGCCGTGTGTGGTTCTAAAAATAAAGTTAGTTTTTTTTTTTTTTTGACAAGTGGCTCCTGAATCATGCCCAGCCAGACTGCAGCATTTTGTGGCTCACATGGGGAACGACTGAGGGTAAGTGATAAGGTAAACTGCTTGCCCCTGTGGGCAAGGTGAAAGGATGGGTAGCCATTTTAAGATGACTCCTTTGTTTTGCTTCACTTTTGTTTTAAGTTGCCTGTTCCTGGAGATGAGTGGGATGGAAGAAAAACCACTCACATCTGAGAAAAAACTATTTACGTCTGAGGAACAGATAGGTATAAAGGACGGATGCACATGTCAGGAGGATAGAAAGGCTCTAATGACTTTTTGTTGTTCCCTTTTTAATTCATTCTGTCTCAGTTTTGTTTGGCGTCATCTTGTTGGGTTGTATTATAATAGAAATACGGGATCAGAAATTAGTAAAAAAACAAACTGAAAGAGTGTTAAATAAATTGTTAGAGAAAGGAGGCATCTCAGAAATATCAAGGACAGTCAGGGCATTTGTTGATACAATACAAAAATGTAGCCCATGGCTTTTGAAGGAGGAGTCATTAAATATATCACAATGGAACCATCATGGTGAAGATTTAAAAGGATTAGAAAAGAGCAGCCGAGGGACTATGCCAGTTGGCACATTGCCATTGTGGACGTTCATATCTGGTTTGCTTAGTCCAAAGCCTTCAGTTCAGACAAAGATAGAGGAACCAAGTTTAGAGCATAAAAAGCAATCAGGGGCAAAGTTAAAAAAGGAGACTGCTACTAACACCTTTCTGTCACCAGAGGATGTAAATGTCCAACTAACAAGGCCACCTCCATGTGCTGGGAGGCCCCCAACCCCAACAGTTGATAGTTCGGATCCTGAGACAGGATCTCAAGTATTAACATGCCCTGTATTTGAGGTAGGAGGGCAGCGAATTCACCATGCTTTAAATTTCAAAATAGTGAAGCAGCTAAAAGAGGCTGTAACAACATATGGTCCTCAAGCACACTTCATTGTAAGCTTGGTCGAATCCATGAACACCTTGAACATGACGCCAGCAGATTGGGCTAATATGTGTAAAGCTGTGCTAAATGGAGGTCAATACCTATTATGGAAGGTTGCCAGTGAGGAATTTTGCAAAGAGATGTCTAGGCGAAATGCAGCAGCTGGTTATCCTCAGAGAAATCTAGATTTGTTGTTAGAAAAGAGACCTTATGAGGATCAGCAACAACAAATTCCATATGATCCTGGCATATACGCACAAATTGCTGTAGAGGCAGTTAGGGCATGGAAGACTTTACAAGGACATGGAGGTGTACAAGGTCAATTATCTAAGGTAATACAAGGAGCTAATGAATCTTACGCTGGATTTGTAGATAGGCTTATTGAAACAGCTACAGAGTTTTTGGAAATACAGAACAAGCAATGCCATTATTAAAACAACTGGCTTATGACCAAGCGAATCATTGCTGCAGAGGTATCATTAGACCATGGAAACATGAAGATTTAAACACATTTATTAAATTTGGTAGAGACATTAATGAACAAGAGCAAGTCGTGGCAGCTGCAATAAAACAGGCTTTAGATGCCAGAGACATTAATGAAAAAGGGCAAATTGTGGCAGCTTTAGTAAAACAGGCTTTAGAAGACAGGCCAAGAACATGCTACAATTGTGAACAAACAGGACTTTTTAAAAGGAATTGCCCCATAGGAGGAGGGTTTAACAAAACTAGGTATCAAAGGACTAGAATACCGGGTATTTGGCCACAATGACGTAGAGGGAGACATTGGGCTAATGAATACCATTCTCAAACCACCATAGAGGGTACTTCATTATCAAAAAACAAACAAGCACCAGGTGTTTATCCACGATATCATGAAGAAAGGCATCCGGCTCCATTGCCAAAAAATGGACAGGGGGGCCCAATGCTCTGGGGCCCGAAACCGCAAATATATGGAGCACTGGAGGAAACCAGCAACCCCATCAGTGTAGTGCCCACGACACATTGTTCATCAGATCCCTCATCAGACAAACCAGAGGGAGCGCAGGGTTGGACATCTGTGCCTCCGCCAGATCAATACTAACTCCAGAGATGGGAGTTCAAATCATTCCCACAGGGGTGAAACGACCTCTTCCCAAAAGAACAGTAGGCTTATTATTGGGATGCAGCTCTTCTACTCTAAAAGGACTTATGATGAGTCCTGGGGTAATTGATCCCGATTATGAAGGTGAAATAAAAATTATAGCCAGTTTTCCAAAGGGTATATCAGTAATTTCTCCAGGAGATAGAATAGCACAATTAATAATAATACCCAGCCCACATGATAAATTTTACAGTTATGCTGTAGAAAGGGGTTCCAAAGGATTAGGCTCCACAGGTGTAGATTGGGCTATGCTTTCTTTAAATTTATATTCTCGCCCCATGCTAAAACTAAATATTCAAGGACATGAATTCAATGGGCTACTGGATACAGGTGCAGACCTTAGCATCATCTGTCGTCAAGAATGGCCAAAACATTGGCCATTACAACAAGCCACTCAAACGCTTCGAGGCCTAGGAGTGGCGACTAATCCCCATAAAAGTGCAACGGTATTAGATTGGAAGAATCCTGAAGGATGTGAAGGAACTATACAGCCATATGTATTGGAACATCTTCCCATAAATTTATAAGGATGAGATGTCCTAGATCAATTAGGTTTGACATTAACAAATAACATCAATCAAAATTCACCCACTATTATGGCTAGACAGGATTTTAGGAAAGGAAAAAGATTAGAAAAGCAAGAACAAGGTATAGCAACACCAATACAAAAAGATCAAGGAACAGATAGATATGGGTTGGATTTTCAGAAAGGGCCACTGAGACAATAAATATTACTTGGAAATCAGAAAGACCAGTATGGGTTCCTCAGTGGCCCCTGACTAAAGAAAAGATACAAGTAGCCCATGATCTGGTCAAACAACAATTAGCGGAAGGACATATACAACCTTCTGTGTCTCCCCATAATACTCTCATTTTTGTCCTTAAAAAGAAATCTGGTAAATGGAGATTATTGCAAGATTTAAGAGCCATTAATAATGGGATGGTTTTTATGGGACCTGCTCAATCAGAGATTCCTCAATTGTGTGCTTTGCCAAAAACTTGGTATGTTTTCGTTGTAGATATTAAAGATCGTTTTATTTTCAATTCCAATTCATCCTGAGGATATTCCAAGTTTTGCATTTACTATACCTGCACTGAATCATGAAGGTCCTGACAAGAGATATGAGTGGAAAGTACTCCCTCAAGGGATGGCTAACAGCCCAACTATGCGTCAAATTTATGTTAACAAAGTAATCCAGCCACTTAGAAATCAAATTCCTGAAATACAAATTTTTTACTATATGGATGATGTATTATTAGCACACAAAGTTAAAAACCTATTGCTAGAATGGTATGCCACACTTACAAACGTATTAAAAAATTATAACCTAGAGATAGCAATAGGTAAAATACAATTAAATTTTCCAATTAATTATTTAGTAGCTCTATTATCCTCAACCATGGTCAGTCAACCAAAAATTCAAATACGAGTAGATCAACTCAAATCAATTAATGACTTTCAAGAGTTATTAGGAGACTTAAATTGGATAAGGCCTCATCTAGGTATACCAACAGGAGAGTTGGGACCTTTATTTGATATCCTAAAAGGACCATGAGATCCAAATTCACTCAGAATGTTAACGCCTGAAGCAAGAAAAGCAATAAAAATCATTGAAACATATATGGGAAATATGCTTTTGGATAGAGTTGATATAATTTTGCATTTATTATTTATTGTACTAACAACAAAAAAATATTTCTACAGGAGTATTTTGGGAAGAAGGTCCATTATTATGGATACATTTATCTTATTCTTCTAACACTATTATTACTTGCTATCCTGAGGCTGAGGGAGAATTAATACTCATAGGAATAAAAGCAGCAAAAAGAGTGTGTGTGGAATTTCACCCAATAAAATTATTACTCCATATACTATGAATCAAATTGATGAATTAGCTAATTAGTTAAATACTTGGGCAATAATCGTGTGTAAATCTAATGTTTCATTTGATAACCACTTACTATCTTATCTTTTATTGTCTTTTTGGTCATCGCATCCTGTAATTTTTCCAAAAATGACAAGAAAACACCTATTGTGAATGCTCCAAATATATTCACCGATGGGTTAAATAATGGTACAACAGCAATAGTTACACCTGATCCAACTTTTATATTTTTAGTACCAAAACAATCAGCTCACAAGGTAGAGCTTAGTACAGTATTACAAGCTTTTGTGATTTTTAAAGATTCTGTATTTAATTTATTTTCCGATAGTCAGTATATAGTTAATGCTATAGTATCCCTTGAAGATGCTGGTAGGATTTCCCCTTTCTCTACTGTTTTCTCTTTGCTTTCCACTATACAAAGTCTAATCTGGGACAGAAAAGATCCATTCTTTATAGGACATATCAGGGCACATACAGGATTGCCTAAAGCCCTTAGTTTGGGCAATGATTTAGCAGATAAAACTACAATTGACATACATACATATTTTCTTTACACTAGAAGAAGCAATAAATTTTCTTAAAAAGTTCCATGTCAATGCTTATACTTTACAAAAGCATTTCAAAAAAACTAAGGAACATCTAGACAAATTATAAAACAATGTCAAAATTGTGTGACCTTTTTACCACAAGTTAATCTTGGAGTCAATTCTAGAGGATTGATACCTAACCATATTTGGCAGATGGACGTCACACACTTGCCAGAATTTGGAAAATTAAAATATTTGCATGTTATAGTTGATATTTGTTCTGGATTTTTAATGGGCTCCCTTCATGCTGGAGAAAAAAACTAAAGATGTTATAGCTCATTGCTTACAAAATTTTGCCACTGTGGGCATTCCAAAACAGTTAAAAACAGATAATGCCCCCGGTTACACTTCTAACTCTTTTAAACAATTTTGCTCATCATTTGGCATTACTCATATAACAGGAATCCCATTCAATCCACAGGGACAAGGCATAGTTGAAAGAGCACATCAAACAATAAAAATGTACTTATTAAAGCACAAAGACGGAATTGAGAAGGGGTATATATTCCCCAAAGATAAACTTAAATTAACGCTTTTTACTCTAAACTTTTTAAACTTGGATTCATCAGGACTTAGTGCTGTGGAAAGGCATATGTTTCCAAAAAATGTGCATAAGCCCAAGGTCCTTTGGAAGGATATTCTAATAGGACAATGGAAAAGTGTTGACCCAGTAATTGTCTGGAGTCGGGCGTCTGTTTGTGTGTTTCCACAGGAAGAACAGCAGCTGATTTGGATTTTGGAGAGATTAACTAAAGTCCTGACCCAGTGATTGTCTTTAGTCAGGGGTCTGTTTGTGTGTTTCCACAGGAAGAACAGCAGGCAATATGGATTCCAGAGAAATTAACTAAAGTGATTTCTATAGACCAAAAAGAAGATGATTTGGCTCAAATTCATAACAGCTGATATCCAAAACTCCAGTTTGGCTATCCTTACATCTGCGACAGAACCAGGATGCTTTTTTCAATATCTATTTTATTATTGCCCTTTCCCACATCATGAAGTTCTATTTTCTATTTTTTTTTTTGAGCTCATACAGACCTAGGTTAATGTTTTGCTGATCAGTTCTATTTTTTGACTATAGAGTTTTTAGACATTCCAATGGTGATTTCACCTGTAAAAAGTTATAAGGCCTTTACTATTATGTTATGTGTTGTATATATTATATTATTTGTGCACACTTGTGTTTTGTGTTTTATGTTTGAATGTACATATATCCATATATCATATATGATGTGCGCTCATGAAAAAATGGATCCAATTTTTTTTTTATTCACGTGATTTAAATAGTTTAATTTAAATTGGGTAAACAACTGTTGAGGATTGTTTTAATATGTGAACAAAAAAAGGAGTTTAGCAGAACTGTTTGTTGACTTTCACCTTTCCTTTTCATTATATTTAATAATTCTCTTCAAGATAATGTAAATTGTTAAGATAATTGGGTTTTTTAGTGCCTTCTGGAATGGTAAGTAATTTTTTCTTTAGCCATTATTGCCAGAATTCCAATCTTCAACCCAGTGCTGGTGAAGACAAAGATAAAACCAATCTACAGCTTCTGCAATAGCCATCACTGAACTGCTTGCAGAACTTGCCTGGAATATATATCACTTGTATGCATTGTGAACTAACATGTATGCATTGTGAACTATCTGTTGGTGCAGCGACTTGTGGTAGTGTTGGGGTAATTTTGCTGATGCTCTCATTGGTGGTACAATTTTTCCAAAAGGAGACATCAATTGGCTTGGTCTATCTTCCCTATTCTCACTTTATAGAGGTCAGGAACCTTACAGAGGAAGGCGAAAGACTTCATCTGCAATGACTGTACTTTCGGCCATTTTGGTTTTGGATGCACACATGGGATCTTTCTTTAGATCCATAAGGGGCTGAGAATTTAATCAACAGCCTCACACAGAGCTAAGAGGCTGATTCAGACACATCCCTTTCCAAAGCAATTAAGCAAAGAGCCACAGGTGATTTCCATTCATTTCCATTTGAAAACTGTTTTCTTCAGGTTTCACAAAGGGGTGGCCTGAGGCAAAGAACTACCTGACATTCAGGGTAACAGAACAATATGTAAGCAAAAGTCGCAAAGCAGGGTTTATCCACTGAGACTTTTCTGGTCACAGTGATCTGAGTTTTCTGAGATTCTCGCCATTCACTTCAGCTATCCAGAACATAGCCATGTCACAGACCTTGGAAGTGATTCATATCTTGGACACAAAACCATGAGCCTCTTCTGGAGAGTGGCCAGAATTCAGGAAGAAAACAGCAACTTAGGAAATTAGCAGGTGTTGCCCATCGATAAGGCAAGCCAAAGTCCATACATAAATCGGGCAGGATGAATGCTGGGAAGCTTTCTACCAGACAGGACACATCCATTGAATCATTCTCTTTTCTAATGTCTACAACCACGGACACAGTGCGATACACAGACATAGAAACAGTCGCCTTGTCAAATGACTTATTAAAAACAGTTCACTACAAACCAAACAAACCACCTTTCCTACATATTCTCAGAATATGAGACAAACCAAAAAACCACACCCACATAACAAAGGCACCTCCTTCCCTCAAATGGGTCTGTGACTATCCGGAGTGTCCTCTGACTGGTGGGCCACAATATGTTCCCCTGAGATGGCCTGTCCTGTATGAGATTAGGTCTCCTTGGTCAACTCTGTGAACTTGTCAGAAGCCAGGGGTGAGCCTCTACCTGCTTGCTCAGAAAAGGCCCCTCTTGAGAGCTTTCCTGTTATTTGGCCATTCCCACATCGGTAGGTATCAAGAAAGATTGACTCTATCCTTGGAAAATCAAAACAAGTGAGACCACTAAGACTGGGACTTGGACTGGCTCTGGGTGCCTGGCTTACTGGATCTAAGTTCAGAGAGTTTGATCACCACGGAAGTGACGTAAGTCACTTCCTTCAGGAATTGAATGAGTTCACTGCCTTGGCAACCACTTTGTCCTAAGAGTTGACTCCAAGGGTCCCATGAGATGGAGGCTGCCCCTGCTTCCTGTGACACTTTCACAAGTTAGAATGGTATATCAACCATAGGCACACAGGAACAGCTCTCCACACAGGCCTGGTTTGGTCCATCTTCTCTACATTAATAAGTGAGAGGCTGATTCATACATATCCCTACATCCTGACCAGGTTGTTTTCCATGGAAGATGACTTTTGCTCTCTCAGGTCTTTCATAGCTGCCTACAACTTATCCAGGTGTCATTTATGTAGGACATTTGAGGTTCTCAATAGGTGGAAGATCGCCTACATTCCTGTATTGAAATACCAACTCCTTCCCTGCTCTTCTGTAAAGTTAGATTGAGGGAAGAGTGTATGATTAGGGTGAATAACAGGTTCGATTTGGGTGAGGAATCATTCTGAGGGTTGAATAACAGTATCGGGAACCCGCAATATTTACAAGAATATATAGGTGAAATATAAGTATGAAAACAGAAATCTAGTTAAGATTTGAAGCCGAGAAGGGCATGGGAACTTGATTGGGATACTTAGCGTTGAATTACGTTCTGAACAGATGTCTCAGATAAATCGATATACAATGGCATAGGACCATGTACCTTGAATGATTGAATGTAGAAGAGAACATCAAGTCAAAAAGGAATACTCGGTAGGAACAGGAGATAGTAGTTTTAGGAAGAAGAGTGAGTATAGGATCTGGACCAAAAGTTCTTTAGCAATATGGTTTCAGTTGAGAGTGAATGTAAATGTTAGCACATGTGAAGAGTCAGTCACGATGATGAACTGGGGAAAATATGGAGGAAAGCAGATATTAATAGAGACATTAGGAAATCAGGCAAAGTATAAACTGAGTCATAGGACTAGACATTTTCAACAGGGTTGAGTTTGGATATATAATGTTAGAAAGAAACAAATATGTAGTCACCAATAGGATTGACATTTGAGAGCATTAGGCAACCTGGACATGGGTGCATTTAGTAATCCATGCTCATTTTCCATTTAGGCTTTGGTACAATCATAGGAGTGACCTTTGTTTTATGTGTCCAGAATATTACTGTGATAAAATGTATATGTAGATCAGGTGACATGGGTATTTCTTCCACCATTTCTGGGAGCACTATTTTGAAGAAATATAAATTAGTATTGGGGGTAAAAAGGGTATACCTGTGTCATAGAATATATTGATAATGCATTAATTGACCATCATGTGAATAAATAATATAACTGGTTCCACTTTAAATAATGGATTGAATTGATATCTGAAAATATATAAGAAATCTAATATTGATATACAGTCATTCATTCCAACGAGTTATACATCTAATGGTAATATTAGGGTTATGGGTTATCATGAAAGGTGTGTGGGTTTTGCTTCAAAAGTGATTACGGAAATCGAAAATAATGTGTTTGGAAAGAAGTCTCATGAAAATATCAGTCAAGAAACATGGAGAAATACATGTGTTCTGAAGCAGGAAGTGACTGAAAGTGAAACAAATGCCTATCAATTTGCTAACTTGTGGATGAAATATGTATCCTATGATGTGCATAAACTGAAGAAATAGCAATGTACCAGTGTTGAATAAAAATGAACTTCAAAATACACATCATGTCCCATAGTAATCTACTTGAATTGATGTTAAACAGGGTCAGTTACTGTAGAAATGTTAGGATATGTATGCACCATTCAACGAAGTTAGTTTTCAGTACTAGGAAACAAGTAAGTATTTTAGGTGGATGAGTATTTCTGAGAATAATCTTGTGAAAAGTTGATTATAAATCCACATACATGAATATAAATGAATTTAGGGAGTCTACAATAAGACACATGTTTCATATTTTGAAAAATCTAGACAGAGTGCATATATATATATATATATATATATATATATATATATATATATACACACACACAGAGAGAGAGAGACATTAAAAATTGCAATATATATGCCAATCGAAATTTATCGTGAAATATATATCATCATCAGATCCAAAAATATTAATTTCACTGAACATGGATTTTTGTATAAGGTTGTTCAAATAGGAAGCTCACCCATGGGTTGTATTTTCAGTTCCAACAGCGTTTACGAGGAGTGGTCATTTCTCACAATTTGTATCTGCCAATCAGCCTCCTCATGAGACTGTATGTGTGATAACCAGGTAGGATTCTATATGTGCATATAAAAACACATGTTCTGAATAAGCTAGAGAGAATGGGAGACAGTAATTTACATATTTGTTAACTTTAAAAACACATGGAAAACTATTTCAATTAAAAATTGACTAGATTTATTACTCCTACCCTATATAATGCAAAAGGCAAGTCCAACTATACACCATGCCTCCTATGAAATGCTTGTATTTCTATTTTGTTTGAGTTATTTTTCTCCATCATATTAGGATTAGTAGTCAGAGTCTATTAGGATATGGGTTAATGTCAGGGATTCAGTATTTCAAATAAATGCTGCACACAAATTTTTGCACTCTCATACAGAAAAATGCCTTGACATTACCCTCGCCTGAAGTAAGACACAATTAGAGGAGAAGAGTTAAAAATTCTGTGAATACATATCTGGAATGGAATACGCTCAGGAGTTCACAACCTTGGAGGTGGTAGAGGAGTTTCCAAAAGTAAGGAACAGGGTAAACACTCAACAAACATGGAGCTCTGCTGGCCTAAAGACTTCTTGAGAAACTGCCTCTGAGGTTGCGCACTTGAAATATAAGTATTTGTCAGGAGCTTCCTTTGTAGTGAGACCATCAAAGCTGGGTGTGCATGTATGTGACCTGGAGGACATAGTTTCTTATTTTCCACTGAACATGAGGCAGCAGTGCTGATTTCTCTCTATGTAGGTTAACAGTGTCCACTGGGGGCTAAGTTTCTCTCTGTGTGGACTGTGAAGCCATTTGGTCATCCTCCACTTTTCGTGGTATTTCTTACTGCTGCACTGGGAGTTTGTTATTTGCTTCACGAAATACAAGTAGTTCACCTGGTACAGTGCTGGAGGGAGTTCTGTCACCTGTGGTGGGTAAGGGTCTGCAAGAGAATGCACCAACCATGCTTCTATCCCACATAGCTTTTCCCTTGACCATAACATCCTGATTCTGAACATTGCCCTGAAACCTCTCCAAATAACAAGATGCCTTTACATATAAGGGTCTGCTGGCTGCACCATGTCAGTCACAAGCCATTTGGAAGACAATGGAAGATCCCCATGGCCCCACCACAGATGTTTTATCACACACCTGCCCTCCACTGCTCTAGGCCCACTACTCAGAAGGCTCCAACTTACTGGCATCTCTGTTCTACACCATTTGCATGAAACCCAGTGAATCAAGGCACTGTCTGTTATACTCATGATCAGAAACCGGACATCCAAACTTTCTCCAGTGGTACCTGGTCCTGGGAATTTCAAAAATTTCATGGTATTTATCTAGCCATTTTTCAAGGATGAAGTTGGAGGCACTGTGGGTTTCAATTCATTCAGGAACCTTTAAATTTTGAGAAAGCTGATTTCAATGAAATCTCTATAGAACTCTCACAGACAAGGCTTCTCAAAGAGTGGCCAAAAGGTCACATGAAACCAGGCCCATTGAGGTCTACAGTGTGAGTTTCATGTGTGTTTTGACTCTCAACTATGGCTGCCAAGTCATTCAGAATAAAATCATGTGATATCCTGGCTGAAATTTCCAATGCTCTGTGGAAAGCCACCCTGGGCCTAGATCTCAGTTTCCAAGGGCAACTCTCATGTGTGGCCTCTTATAATCCCAACACAATTCATGACACCTCTTCTCTGAGTTCAGTTCCAGAACTCAGTGTCTAAGGGGAATCACACCAGAGTTCACACCCAGGTGGACCCAGTCTGTTAGGGTAAAAGAAATTGAAGTTAAAGTGTAAAATAGCGAGTGTTGTAAAGTTTCTAAGCTGCAAAGCCTGAGTTAAAATGTAAAGGACCAGGTATTGTTAAGTTCCCATGCTAAACCTAAAACCTGAAATTCCTGTAGCTGTTAGGACAATCCTTTCACTGCCCATTAAATATTCCCCCTGACCATCCAGTTGTTTAATAATCTAGGACCCTGTGCAGCTTGGCACCTAAGCATATCAGGGCCCAAACCAATCAGTTTGAATGTACCCCCCTCCTTAGGATCGACCTATCACCCCCGCCCGACCTGATTCCACCAATGAATGTGCTAATCAAGTTGGAGAGTTGTTGTTCGATTTTCCGGCTGATCAAGATGATTTCCTCTGATATATATAAAGCCTCTGCCTACCCAAAAAGTGTACTGAAGCACTGCTTAACCTCTTCTCGGGGATCTGGGCCGCTGTTGCTTGTTGAGTGAGCACAGAGCCCCAGCGAACTGAATTGGATCCTCAATAAATCCCCATCGCTGTTGCATGAGCCAGTCTCTTGGTAGTCTCTTCCTCTGACATCTGCTGGAATCTTACAAGTAATCTCTTCCAACTGCCACACAAATGACCACAATTAAAACCAAAACACTCCCACATGGCCCTCATATTCTTCCATATAGACACTCATCATATCCTCTGGCTAAAGGTTTCCATGAGGGGCGCAGCCCAAGACAGTGTCCAAAATAAGCTCCCTTGCCTCTGGTTTGCCTAAAGTCAGGGTGGCCTGTACAACCTTCCTGTGAACCAGGAGTGGTCAAATAGGCCTGCCATTAATACTACTTCGGTTCACCAATTTGAGGCCTACTGACTGTGGGGTTTAGATTCTTTATGTGAATTGGAGTAATCAGAAAACCCAAGCACCTATGTGCTAGCCTCTGCAGGGCTTTTAAGAACTCAATTGACCCAAAGGATCCCTATTCTCACTTGATGGAGGTCAGGAACCTTACAAAGGAAGGTGAGAGACTTTATCCATAATGACTGCTCTTTTGGCCAGTTTGGTTTGAATGCACACATGGGATCATTCTTTAGATCCATCAGGTGCTGATAATCTAAGCCACAGACTCACAAAGGGCCAAAAGGCTGAATCAGACACATCTCCTTCCAAAGAAATTAAGAAAAGAGCCACAGGGGATGTCCATTCATTTCCATTTGAAAACTGTTTTCTTCAGGTTTCAAAAAGAGATGGCCTGAGGCAAAGACCTTGCTGACATTCAGGTCAACAGAACAATAGGTAAACAAAAGGCCCAAAGCAGGGTTTCTCCAATGAGACTTAAATGGTCACTCTGATATCTGAGTATTCTGAGATGCTCTCCATTCCCTTCAGCTATCCAGTACATGGCCATGTCACAGAGCTTTTAGGTGGTACATATCTTGGAGAGAAAACCATGAGCCTATTCTGGATATTGGCCAGAATTCAGGAAGAAAACAGGAACTTAGAAAGATAGCAGGTGTTGCCCATCGATAAGGAAAGCCTCAGACCATTAATAAATTTGGCAGGATACATGCTGGGATGCGTTCTACTAGACAACACAAATCCATTGATCCATTCTCTTTTCAACTGTCTACAACCACGGACACAGTGGGATTCAGAGACATAGAAACACTCGCCTTGTCAAATGACTTACTAGAAACAGTTCACTCAAAACCAAACAAACCGCCGCTACTACCTATTCTCAGAACATTAGACAAAACCACAAACACACACACACATACAAAGGCACCTCCTTCCCCCAAGTAGGACTGTGACTATCCAGAGTGTCCTATGACTGGTGGGTCATACTATGTTCCACTGAAATGGCCTGTCCTTTCTCAGATCTGGTCTCCTTGTCCAACTCTGTGAAGTTGTCAGGAGCCAGTGGTGAGCCACTACCTGCTTTCTCAGAAAAGGCCCCTCTTCAGAGCTTTCCTGGCATTTGGCCATCCACACATCAGTAGTTACCAAGAAACTCTGACTCTCTCCTTGGTAAATCAAAAAAATTGAGACCCCTTGGACTGGGACTGTGACTGGCTCTGAGTGCCTGGCTTCCTGGATACCAAGTTCAGACAGTTCCATCACCAAAGAAGTGTGATGAGGTCACTTCCTTCAGGAACTGAATGAGGTCACTATCTTGACAACCTCTTTGCCTTCACAGTTGCTTCCAAAGGTCCCATGATATGGAGGCTGCCCCTACTTCCTGTGATACTTTCACAGGTTATAATGGTATATCAACCATAGGCACCTAGGGACAGCTCTCCACATAGGCCTGTTTTGGTCCATCTTATCTATATGAAAAAAAGAGAGGCTCATTCAGACACAACCCTTTATCCTGACCAGGTTATTCACCATGGAAGATGTCTTTTGCTCTCTCAGGTCCTTCATAGCTGCCTACATCTTCTCCATGGATCATTTCTGCATGGGCCTTTTAGGTTCTCAGCAGGTGGAGAGTCCCCTACATGCCTGTATTTTGAGACCAACTCTGTCCCTGCTCTTCTGAAAAGTTAGATTGAGGGATCAGTGTATGGTTAAGGTTAATAACATGTTTGATTTGGGTTAGGAATCATTCCGCTCAATTAATAATGGTATTGGGAACCTGTGACATTTTTAAGAATATATAGGTGAAATATAAGTATGAAAACAGAAATCTAGGTAAGATTTGAAGCCCAGAAGGGCATTGGGCCTTTGATTGGGATACTTAGCATTGAATTATGTTATGCACAGATGTCTCAGATAAATCGATATACAATGAAATAGGACCTTGTACCTTGGATGATTGAATGTAGAAGAGAACATCCAATCAAACAGGGATAGTCTGTAGGATCAGGAAGATAGTCGGTAGGTGTTGAAATGAGGGCGAGTATAGACTTTGGACCAAAAGTTCTTTAACAATAGGGTTTCGGTTAGAGAGTGAATGTCAATATCAGCACATGTTTAGGGTCACTCACAATGATGAACTGGGGAAAAAATGTAGCAAAGCAGATATCAATAGAGATATTAGGAAATCAGGTATAGTACAAAGTGAGTGATAATATTAGACATTTTCAACAGGGTTGAACTTGACTGTATAATCTTAGGGAAAAATAAATATGGAGTCACAAATAGATTGACATTTGAGAGCATTAGGCAATTTAGACATAGATGTTTTAGTAATCCATGGTCAATTTCCATTTAGGCTTTGGTACAATCATAAAGGTGAACTTTGCATTTTGTGTCCAGATTATTACAGTGATAAAATGTATATGTAGATCAGGTGGAGTATTTCTTCCACTGTTTCTGGGAGCAATATTTTGAAGATGCATAAATTAGTATTGGGGGTACAAATGGGTGTACCATGTGTTTATGAATATTGAGATAATGCATGAAGAGACCATACTGAGAATTAAAAATATAACTGGTTCCAACTTTAAATAATGGAATGAATTGATATCTGAAAATATACATGAAATCTTATATTGATACACATACATTCATTACAACCATTTATACATCTAATGGAAATATTAGGGTTATGGATAATCATGAAAATTGTGTATATTTTGCTTCAAAAATCATTATGAAAATCAAAAATAATGTGTTTGGAAAGAAGTTTCATGATAAGACCAGTCAAGTAACCTGCAGGAATACGTGTGTTCTGAAGCAGAAAGTGATTGAAAGTGAAACAAATACCTGTAAATTTGATAACTTTTGGATTAAATATATATCCTATGATGTGCAAAAAAAGAAGAAATAGTAATTTACCAGTGTTGAATAGGAATAAACGTCAAAATACATAAAATGTCCCATAGGAATCAACTTGCTTTGATATTAAACTGGGTCAGTTACTATAAAAATATTAGGATTTGTGTGCACCGTTCACTGAAGTTAGCTTTCAGTACTAGGTAACAAATATGAATTTCAGGTGGATGAATATTTCTGGAATAATCTTCTGAAAAGTTGATTATAAATCCAAGTACATGAACATGAATAAATTTATGGAGTGTATAAAAGACACATATATTTCATGTTTTGAAGAACCTGGAGAATATATATATATATATACAAAAAACACACACAGAGACATTAAAAACTGGCAATATATATGCCAATAGAAATTCATCATGAAATATATATCATCCATTGAAGCAAAAATATTTATTTTACTAAACATGGATTTAAGTAAAATGTTGTTAAACTAGGAAGCTCACCCATAGGTTCAATTTTCAGTTCCAACAGTGTTTAGGATGAGTGATCTCTTCTCACAATTTGTATCTGCCATGTCATCCACCTCACAAAAATATAAGTGTGATACCAGGTAGGATTCAATATGTGCATTAAAAATACATGTTCTGAATAGGCTTCAGAGAAAGGGAAACAAGAATTCACATATTTGTTAACTTTAAATCACATGGAGAACTTTTTCATTTAAAAATTGACTAGATTTGTAACACCTACCCTTTATCATGCAAAAGGCAAGTCCAACTATACAACAGGCCTCCTCTGAACTGGTTGTATTTCTATTTTGTTTGGGTTATTTTTCTCCATCATATTAGGATTAGTAGTGAGAGTCTAGTAGGGTATGGGTAAGTGTCAGGGATTCAGAATTTCGAATGGAAAATAGGAAAATTAATCTCATGTGTATTCAAATATGTGCTACACAAAAATCTCCCCACTCTGATCCAGAACAATGCCTTGATATTTCCTTCACCACAAGTAAGACACAATTAGAGGAGAAGAGTTAGAAAATTTGTGAATACATATCCGGAATGGAAAATGCTCAGGAGTTCACAACCTTGGAGTTGGGAGAGGAGTATCCAAAAGTAAGGGATAGGGTAAACACTCCACAAACATGAAGTTCTTTTGGCCTAAAGACTTCTTGACAAACTGCCTCTGAGTTTGGGCACTTAAAGTATATGTTGTTGTCAGGAGATTTAGCTTCCTTTGTAGTGAGACCATCAAATCTGGAATGGCATCTATGTGACCTGGAGGACATGGTTTCTTGTTTTCCAATGAACATTAGGCAGCAGTGATGAATTCTATCTTTGTCGGCAATTTTTGGCCACCTGGGTCTAAGTGTCTGCCCGCGTGGACTGTGAAGTCATTTGGTCATCCTCCACTTTTCGTGGTGTTTCTGGCTGCTGCACTCGTAGTTTGGTGTTGCTTCAAAAAATACAAGGAGTTCATCAGGGACACAGTGCTGGAGGGAGTTCTGTCAGGTGTGGTGGGTCAGGGTTTACAGGAGAATGCACCAACCAGGCTTCTATCCCACATAGCTTGCCCCCTTGACAAGAGCAACCTGATTCTGAACATTGCCCTGAAACCCCTCTATATAATAAGATGCCTTTACATATAAGGGTCTGCTGGCAGCAGCATGTCAGTCACAAGCCATTTGGAAGTCAAAGACATATTCACATGGCCCCACCACAGATGTTTATCACACACCTTCACACCACAGCTCTAGGCCCACTACTCAGCAGGCTCCAACTTACAGGCATCTCTGTTCTACTCCATTTTCATGAAACCCAGTCAATCAAGGCATTGTCTGGTACACTCATGATCAGGAACCAGATATCCAAAGGTTCTCCAGTGCCACCTGGTCATGGGAATTTCAAACCTTGCATGGTATTTATCTAGCCATTTTTCAAAAATGAATTTGAGACACTCTGGGTTTCAATTAATTCAGGAACCATTAAATGGTGAGGAAGCTCATTTCAATGAAAGCTCTAGAGAACTCTCATAGGCAAGGCTACAGAAACAGAGGCCAAATGGTAACATAAGCAAGGCCCATTGAGGTCTACAATGTTAGGTCCATGTGTGTTTTGACTCTCATCGACGGCTGCCAAGTCTTTCAGAATAAAATCATGTGATATCCTTGCAAAGATTCCCAGTTTTCTGTGCAAAGCCACCCTGGGCCGAGATCACAGATACCAAGAGCGAATCTCATGCGTGGCCTCCTAAAATCTCAAAACAATTCATGGCAATACTTCACTGAGGTCAGTTCCAGAAAGCAGTCTCTAAGTGGAATCACACAACAGTTCAAGCCCAGGTGAACACAGTTATCTCTTCCAACTGACACACAAATGACCACAATTAAAACCAAAACACTTCGACATGGCCCTCATTTTCTTCCATATAGACACTCATCATAACCTCTGGCTGGAGGTTTTCATGAGGAGCACAGTCCAAGACAGTGTCCAAAATAAGCTCCCTTGCCACTCATTTGCTAAAGTCAGGGTGGCCTGGACATACTTTCTGTGAACCAGGCGTGATGAAATAGGCATGCTGTGAAGACTACACCGCTTCTCTACTTTGAGGCCAACTGACTCAGAGGTTAAGATTCTTTATGTGAATTGGAGTCATGAGAAAACCCAAGCACCTCTGCAGGGCTTTGGAGAACTCCTCTGACCCAAAGGATCCCTATTGATGGAAGTCAGGAACCTCACAGAGGAAGGCGAGACGTCATCCACAAGGACTGCTCTTTTGGCCATTTTGGTTTTGGATGCACACATGGGATCTTTCTTTAGATCCATCAGGTGCTGAGAATCTAAGCCACAGCCTCACACAGGGCCAAGAGGCTAAATCACACACATCCCTTTCCAAAGCAATAAAGCAAAGGGCCACAGGTGATGCCCATTCATTTCCATTTGAAAACTGTTTTCCTCAGGCTTCACAAAGGGGTGGCCTGAGGCAAAGAACTTCTTGAAATTAAGGGCAACAGAACATTATGTAAGCAAAAGGCCCAAAGCAGGGTTTCTCCACTGATACTTTACTGGTCACACTGATATCTGAGTTTTCTGAGATGCTCGCCATTCCCTGCAGATATCCAGTACATGGCCATGTCACAGAGCTTGGAGGTGGTACATATCTTGGACAAAAAAACATGAGCCAATTCTGGAGATTGGAAAGAATTCAGGAAGAAAATTGGTAATTAGGAAGATAGTAGGTGTTGCCCATCCTTAAGGAAAGCCGCAACCCATTCATAAATTGGGCAGGTTGAATGCTGGGAAGCTTTCTACTAGACAGGACAAATACATTGATGCATTCTCGTTTCTAATGTATACAACCACGGACACAGTGGAATACACAGACATAGAAACACTCGCCTTGTCAAACGACTTACTAGAAACAGTACACTCCAAAAAAAAAAAAAAACTAACCGCCTTTCCTACCTATTCTCAGAAGATGAGACAAAATCATAAACCCACAACCACACCCACAAAGTCACCTCCTTCCCCCAAGTAGGTCTGTGACTCTACGGAGTGTCCTCTGACTGGTGGGCCATACAATGTTTCCCCGAAATGTCCTGTCCTGTCTCAGATCTGGTCTACTTGGCCAACTCTTTTAAGTTGTCAGAAGGGAATTTTGAGCCACTACCTGCTTTCTCAGGAAAGGCCCCTCTTCAGAGCTCTCCTTGCTTTTGGCATCATAATATCAGTAGGAACAAAGAAAGACTGACTCTGTCTTTGGTAAATCCAAGCAAGTGAGCCCACTGGGACTGGGACTGGGACTGGCTCTGTGTGCCTGGCTTCCAGGATCCCAAGTTCAGAGAGATCCATCACGAAGGAAGTGAGGTGAGGTCACTTCCTTCAGGAACTTAATGAATTCACTGTCTTGTAAACCATTTTGTCCTAATAGTTGCTTCCAAGGGTCCCATTAGATGGAGGGTTCCCCTACTTCCTCTGAAATGTTCACAAGTTAGAATGGTATGTCAACCTTAGGAACCCGGGAATAGCTATCCACACAGGCCTGGTTTGGTCCTTCTCCTCTACATTAAGAAGAGAGAGGCTGATTCAGACACATCCCTTCATCCTGACCAGGGTGTTTGACATGGAAGATGACTTTTGCTCTCTCAGGTCCTTCATAGATGACTATATCTTCTCCAGGGTTCATTTCTACATGGATCTTTGAAGTTCTCAGCAGGTGGAAGATCCCCTACATTCCTGTATTGTAAGACCAACTCTGTCCCTGCTTTTCATTAAATTTAGATTGAGGGAACAGTGTATTCTTAGGGTTAATAAAATGTTTGAATTGGGTTAGGAATCATTCTGCGGGATGAATAATGGTATTGGGAACCTGCGATATTTATAAAAATATAGAGGTTAAATATATGAATAAAAACAGAAATCTAGGTAATTTTGAAGCCTAGAGGGCATTGGGCCCTTGATTGGGATACTTAACTTTGATTTACATTGTGCACAGATGTCTCAGAAAAATAGATATATAATGGCATAGAACCTTGTACCTTGGATGATTGAATGTCGAAGAGAACATCCAGTCAAAAACGGATAGTCGGTAGGATTAGGTAGATAGTAGGTTTAGGAAGAAGTGTCAATATAGGATTTGGAATATATGTTCTATCGCAATAGTGTTTTGGTTAGAGAGTGAAAGTAAACATAACTTCATGTGAAGGGTCAGTCACAATGATGAACTGGGGAAAATATGTAGGAAACCACATATCAATAGAGACATAATGAAATCAGGCAAAGTATAAAGTGAGTGATATGATTAGGCATTTTCAACAGGGTAGAGTTTGAATATATAATCTCTGGAAGAAACAAATATGTAGTCACCAACAGGATTGATAATTGAGAGGATTAGGCAACATGGACAGGAATGTTTTTAGTAATCCATGTTCACTTTCCATTCAGACTCCGGTACAATCATAAGTGTGACATTTACTTTTTGTGTCCCGAATATTACTGTGATAAAATGTGTATGTAGATCTGGTGACATGAGTATTTCTTACACCATTTCTGGCAGTAATATTTAGAAGACATATACATAAGTATTGGTTGTACAAAGAGGTGTGCCCTGTGTCTATGAATATAGAGATAATGCATGAATTGACCACACTGTGAATAAATAATATAGCTGATTCCACTTTAAATAATGGATGGAATTGATATCTGAAAATATTTAAGATATCTTATATTGATATAAAATCATTCATTCCAACCAGTTATACATCTATTGTTAATATTAGTGTTATTGTTTATCATGAACGGTGTCTGAGTTTCGCTTCAAAAATGATTATGAAAATTGAAAATAATGTGTTTTGTAAAGAAGTCTCATGAAAAGACCAGTCAAGAAACATGGATGAATACATGTGTTCTGAAGAAGGAATTGATTGAAAGTGAAACAAATGCCTATAAATTTGCGAAACTGTGGATGAAAAATATATCCTATGATGTGCATAAACTGAAGAAATCATAATGTACCAGTGTTGAATAAAAATGAACGTCAAAACACACAGCATGTCCCATTGGAATCTACTCGCATTGATGTTAAACTGGGTCAGTTACTGTAGAAATATTAGGATTTGTATGCAACATTCACTGAAGTTAGTTTTCACTAGTAGGAAAAAATATGTATTTCAGGTGGATGAATATTTCTGAGAATAATCATGTGAAAATTTGATTATAAATCCACATACATGAATATGAATGAATTTAGAAAGTGTGTAATAAGACACATATATTTCATATTTTGAAAAATCTGGAGACTGTATATATATATATATATATATATATATATATATATATATATATACACACAGACATTAAAAAGTAGCAATATATATGCCAATCGAAATTCACCATGAAATATAAATCATCCACAGATGCAAAAATATTCATTTTACTGAACATGGATTTATGTATAATGTTGTTCATCTAGGAAGCTCACCCATAGGTTTAATTTTCTGTTCCAACAGTGTTTAGGAACTGTAATGTCTTCTCGCAATTTGTATCTGCCAAGTAAGCCACCTCACAAGATTGTACGAGTGGTACCAGGTAGGATTCTGTATGTGCATATAAAAATACATGTGCTGAATATGCTACGGAGAAAGGGAGACACGAATTAATACATTTGTTTACTTTAAAAACACATGGAGAACTCTTTCAATAAAAAAATTAACTAGTTTATACCTTCTACCCAATATAATGCAAAAGACAATTCCAACTACACACCATGCCTTCTCTGAACTGCTTGTATTTCTATTCCGTTTGGGTTATTTTACTCCACCATATTAGGATTAGTAGTCAGAGTCTAATAGGGTATATGTTAGTGTCAGGGATTTAGTATTCTGAATGGAAAATTGGAAAATGAATCCAATGTGTATGCAAATATGTGCTACACAAAATTTTTCCCACTCTCATCCAGAACAATGCCTTGACAATACTTTCACCCCAAGTAAGACACAATTAGGGAAAAAGAGTTAGGAATTCTGAGAATACAAATCTGGAATGGAATATGATCAGTAGTTCACAAACTTGGAGGTGGTAGAGGAGTTTCCAAAAGTAAGGGACAGGGTCAAAACTCTCCATATAACAAGATGCCTTTACAAATAAGGGTCTGCTGGCTGCATCCTGTCAGTCACAAGGCATTTGGAAGCCAATGGCAGATCGAAATGGCCCCAGCGCATATTTTGTGTCACACACCTGCCCAACATTGCTCTAGGCCCACTGCTCAGCAGGCTCCAACTTACTGGCATATCTGATCTACACCATTTTCATGAAACCCAGTCAATCAAGGCACCGTCTGGTATACTCATGATCAGCAACAGGACATCCAAAGTTTCTCCAGTGCCACCTGGTCATGGGAATTTCAAAAATTTCATGGTATTTATCTAGCCATTTTTCAAGGATGAAGTTGGAGGCACTATGGGTTTCAATTAATTCAGGAACCATTAAATGGTGAAGAAGCTCATTTCAATGAATGCTCTGAAGAACTCTCACAGGCAAGTCTTCCCAAAGAGTGGCCAAAAGGTCACATGAAGCCAGACCCATTGAGGTCTACAATGTGAGTTCCATGTGTGTTTTGACTCTCAACTATGGCTGCCAAGTCTTTAAAAATAAAATCATGTTATATCCTGGCTGAGATTCCCAGTGCTCTGTGGAAATCCACACTGGCCTTAGATCTCAGTTTCCAAGGGTCACTCTCATGCGTGGCCTAATAAAATCCCGACAAAATTTATGGCAATACTGCTCTGAGGTCAGTTCCAGAACTCAGTCTCTAATGGGAGTCACACCAGAGTTCAAGCCCAGGTGGACCCAGTCATCTCTTCCAACCACGATACAAATGTCCACAATTAAAACCAAAACACTCCCACATGGCCCTCATCTTCTTCCATATAGACACTAATCATTACCTCTGGTAGCAGGTTTCCATGAGGGGCGCAGCCCACAACAGTGTCCAAAATAAGCTCCCTTTTTCCCTCATTTTCCTAAAGTCTGTGTGGCCTAGACACCCTTCCTGTTAACCAAGAGTGATCAAATAGGCATGCCGTTAATGCTGCTTTGCTTCTCCAATTTGAGGCCAAATTACTGTGCGGTTTAGATTCTTTATGTGAACTGGAATCATGAGAAAACCCATGCACCTATAGGCTAGCCTCTACAGGGCTTTAAATATCTCATTTGACCCAAAGTATCACTATTCTCACTTAATGGAGGTCAGGAACTTTACATAGGAAGGCGAGAGACTTCATCTACAATATCTGCTCTTTTAGCCATTTTTGTATTGGATGCACACATGAGATATTTCTTTGGATCCATCTAGTGCTGAGAATCTAAGCCACAGCCTCACACAGTGCCAAGAGGCTGATTCAGACACATCCCTTTCCAAAGCAATTAAGCACAGAGCCACAGGTGATGCCCATTCATTTCAATTTGAGAACTCTTTTCTTCAGGCTTCACAAAGGGGAGGCCTGAGGCAGAGACCTTCCTGACATTCAGGGCAATAAAACAATAGGTAAGCAAAAGGCACAAAGCAGGCTTTCTCCACTGAGACTTTACTGGTCATACTGATATCTGAGTTTTCTAAGAAGCTCGTCATTCCCTTCAGGTATCCAGTACATGTCCATGTCACAGAGCTTGGAGGTGGTACATATCTTGGGCACAAAAGCATGAGCCTATTCTTTAGAGAGGCCAGAATTCAGGAAGAAAACAGGAACTTTGGAGGATAGCAGATGTTGCCCATCCATAAGTCAAGTAGCAGTCCATTCATAAATTGGGCAGTATGAAGGCTGGCAAGCTTTCTACTAGACAGGACACATCCATTGATGCATTCTCTCTTCTTATGTCTACAACCACGAACACCGTTTTATATACAGACATAAAAACACTCGCCTTGTCAAAGTACTTACCAGAAAGAGTTCACTCAATCCAAACAAACCACCTTTGATACCTATTCTCAGAACAAGTGAAAACCACAAACATACACCTACACCCATAAAGGCACCTCCTTTCCCTAAGTAATTCTGAGACTATTTGGAGTGTCCTCTGACTAGTGGGCCACAGTATGTTCCCTTTAAATGGCATGTTCTCTCTCAGATCTGTCCTCCTTAGCCAACTCTGTAAAGTTGTCAGGAGCCAGCATTGAGCAACTACCTTTTTCTCAGGAAAGGCCCCTCTTCAGAGCTCTCTTGGCATTTTGCCATCCTCACATCAGTAGGTACCAAGAAAGACTGACTCTGTCTTTGGTAAATCCAAACAAGTGAGACCACTGGGACTGGGACTGGGACTGGCTCTGTGTGCCTGGCTTCCTGGATCCCAAGTTCAGATAGTTCCATCAACAAGAAAGTGAGGTGAGGTCAATTCCTTCAGGAACTGAATGAGGTCACTGCCTTGGCAACCACTTTGTCCTAACATTTGCTTCCAAGGGTCCCATGAGATGCAGGCTGCCCCTACTACCTGTGACAGTTTCACAAGTTAGAATGGTATATCAACCATAGGCACCCGGGAACAACTCTCTAAACAGGCCTGGTTTGGTCCATCATCTCTACATTAAAATTTGAGAGCCTGATTCAGACACAACCCTTCATACTGACCAGGTTGTTTTCCATGGAAGATGACTTTTGCTCTCTCAGGTCCTTCATAACTGCCTACATATTCTCCAGTGATCATATCTGCATGGATCTTTGAGGTTCTCAGCAGATGAACAATCCCCTACATTCCTGTATTGTAATACCAACTCTGTGCCTGCTCTTCTGTAAAGTTAGATTGAGGGAAGAGTGTATGGTTATGTTTAATAACATGTTTGATATGGGTTAGGAATTATTCGGCTGGATGAATAATGGTATTGGGAACCTGAGATATTTATAAGAATATAGAGTTGGAATATTGTAATGGTCGGGCAGGCATAGGAGGAAGAGACCACCAAGAGACTGTCTCATGCAACAACAAAGGGTTTATTGAGGGTCCAGCATGCTGGGGCTCAGAGCTCACTTGAATAGAGCAGAGAGTCCTGAGAACAGCTTAAACAGAGCTTATATACTTTCCTTGGAGAAGGCAGGGAGGGAAATTTATTGATGCGTCAGGGAGAGTGGGCAGTTTGCTTTCAACGGGATGATGGAGTACATTCTGCAGTTTGGCAGTTGGGGACAGCACATTCTGGGAACAAGATTAGCAAACAGTTCTCAAGATTTCAACAGTGTTTTATTAAGCATACAGAAAAATAGGAAGTGACAAGTACCTATTTTATTAACTTTTTATTCCCCAATTCTTCTTCTGGTTACTTTTAATCATGAAAGTGATCATTGAAGGGTGTCACATTTTATGTCTCCTAGTGGGGTATATTGTTGTCTGATTACCATAAGTTTAAATTGTCCAATTTGAGCTTCGAGAAAGGAAACTACATGGTTGAGCCAACAGGGTCCTACAGTTAGCAATAATATGAGGATTATTAATGGACAGGCCTGGGCTTATGAAAGCATAGTTAACCAGAGGGACTGTGTGAACCAAGACTCAAACCACCCTTTTTGGGCCTCTCTCTCTCGTTGACACTCTTAAAGGCATTTTCTTAATATACTCATAGGTTCTTATACAACTCCAGTATGGTCGGCATAAAAACAACCTTCTTCCCTCAATGCAGCACAAAGTCCCCCTTCTCTCATGAAGAGAAGGTTTAACCCTCGCCTGTTCTGTAAAACAACTTCAGAGAGAGAGGTTAAACATTCCTGTAAAGCTGTGATGGAGGTTTTATTATCTTTAATTTTTGGTCTATTGCTGCTTCTAATTGGGTCATTTGTTGTGTCCCATGGACTAGGGTTCCTGTGCTCACTCCTGCAGCAACTCCTATTCCTAATAGGATGGCTAAAGTGAGAGATACAGGTTCCCGGTGGAAACAGGTTGTATGCCCTCCGATTTGATCTTTAAATGAACATGCATCATCCTAGAACACTCTGGGAAACATCTGCACCATTACATAATTAATCACATCTGTTGACCATTTCATGAAAACATAAACAATGTTTAAGTATATAGAATTATACTGTTGTAGGTACGGAAAAGGAAAGGAATCTAAGATAGCACCGAAGACAGGGAAACAGCCCTATTTGGTTGCAAACGGATTTAGAGGGTATTGCTTCTGTTGTAATCAATTAATCTTCTGAACCCCAAGTTTAGGTAGTTTCAGAATTTGTACCCAACATGTAAGGGAAGGGGCTCAGAAGTTCACAGTCTGCAGAAGTTCACAAAAAGCAGTTTTTGTTTCTGTTATTTTTTCCTCTGTTCTCGGCAAGTTAACTTTTCAAGGACACTTGGGACAGGGAGAGCTTTTTTTTTTCTCTTTTTTTTCTCCCTGCCAGCTGTTACCATGGAGCCTAGTTGGTAACTTCTTTACTTAGAATTGTAGCCATCTCTGAGAATCCCCAGCTCAAGGCCAGAGGCCTTGTTCACTTATTTTGTGAAAAACTCGTAAGGGGGTGTCTAGCTTAGGAGTGCTGATTTTTCCAGCCACTGGCCAAGTAGAACAGGGCGACATGAAAACACGGAGTTTATCTACATTGAATTCTTTTATAGGGACTCTTTTGCTGAAAGTCCTAAAGTCAGCAATGGTGAAGACTTCTGGAGAAGGTCATATAAGACTTTTCTGTGGGCCTGGTGAAGAGGGGCAAGACGTGGAAAGCAAGGCTGAGAGCAGCTCCGTTTATCTGAGAATTAGGAAGGAGAGATGTAAAAGAATATTGGGAAAGGGGTTTGTGATTTTCCTGGCAACAAAAACTTGAGCAGTAGAACAGGTAGAGCAGAGGGGACGACAGGAGTGAGTATCCCAAAAAGCCTGTGAGGGACTTTAAATTCTTAGTCACCTGTTTTCAGTGATGACAAGGCAACTTTAAAGGTCACTTTCATTACATCTTGGATAGTGGTCTGAGGGATCTCCTCAGCTGGTTTGAGCTTTGGGTTACCTGGTAAGAGGACCTGATGGGACCTGCTCTGGGCACTTACTGGAGAAAAGAGGACTGAGTGGGTGGAGGGGTACCTCAGTACCTGATACCTCAGCAAGGGCGCAATTGTCTGAGAACCGGCCGAGGTTTGGTTTTTTGATCTAGTAAATGGAGGGGAGAAATCAGGTTGCTCAGGTGGGAGTGAAAGCAGAGAGTCTGGAGCAGAAGGCTGAGGGTTAGGATCTATTGGAGAAGCATAGTTCAGGACGTGAGTGAAGTAGGGAAAAGGTCTTCACATAGGGGAATCTCCTTCCACCCTTTTCATCACTTGTAGAAGTTAAAAATGTCATGCATAATTTGAGGATCTAGAGAGCCTTCTGGGGTCCATCGGTTTTGGTTGTCTAATTGGTAATATGGCCAATGCTGTGTACTGAATTTGATGGGGAGTTTGGGTTCCACCAGGCAGTCCCTGTATGCTAACATCCCCATGACTTACAGAAGAAGTTGGCTTTTTCCCCTCACAGCCGTGGCTCTTTGTGGCTTTGATAGTCTGCCATGCAAACATAGTAATCTGGGCTAGCCAACCTGCATCTTGCTCGCGTGTCCCTACATCCATAATGTTTGTTTCCATTATCGATGATACAGAAGGTATTTAATAGAATTTTAGTGGGATCCACTTTATCAGATATATCCCAATAGGAAAAACCTATAGCCAGCTGACAAATGTCTGGGTGGAGAGATGGCCACCAGGTCCCTATGGGGGCTGTAAGCGAGATAGACCATACTTCTTCTCTAGTAGGATTTGTGATCAGCCATCGCTGATGAACCACCTGATGAGGTTTAGGACTACTGGTGGCCAAGGGGAGAGTCTATAGCCTTATTCATATGGTGAATACACAATTTGAAAGGGTTACTAGTCATTTCCAGTTTCCAGCAAGAGTCTGGACAGAGCGCAGGCTTGAGATGAGAGGCATGGATCCAGGAATTGATTCCGTATACATTTACTGATGTAGGTGTTATAAGTAGTACCTGGTATGTTCCTTTCGATCGGGGTTCCAGGAATGAAACCTGATGTCTTCTTATGTAGATGAAGTCTCTTACATTATATTGAAGTGGAGTCCCCTTGTCCCCAGTTTGGTAGGCCGTGGCCAGCTGTTTGAACAGATATCAATGAGTTCTTTCAAGAGCTTTAAGTCTGTCAAGCTAGGGGGTGTGGAAGGGATCCTTAGGTCTTAGAGTTGGGGTTAGGTCCCTTACTGGAGGAAGGGCACCATAGAGAATTTCACAGGTGGTGAGGTTACACAAAGAAACAGAGGGAGTATTTCTTGCATGAAACAGTGGATAAGGCAGGAGCATAGTCCAATCTTTTATGCAGGTCTCTAAGAGTAATTTCGTAAAGGTCTATTTAATGGTTCTATTTATTTTTTCTACCTGTCCTGAGTTCTGGGGTCTATAAGCATAATGTAACTACCAATTAATAACCAGGGTACTGGTTAACCTATACTCAGAACATGAGACAAAAAAAGAATCCCACACCAACACCCACAAAGGCACCTGCTTCCCCCAAGTACATCTGTGACTATCTGGAGTATTCTCTGACTGGTGGGTCATACTATGTTCCCCAAAAATAGCCTGTCTTGTCTCAGATCTGGTCTTCGTGGCCAACTCTGCGAAGATTTCAGGAGCCAGCATGAGCCACTACCTGCTTTCTCAGGAAAGGCCCCTCTTCACAGCTCTTCTGGCATTTGGCCATCCCCACATCATTAGGTACCATGAAAGACTGACTCTGTCCCTGGTAAATCCAAAGAATTGAGCCCACTAGGAGTAGGACTGGGACTGGCAATGGGTGCCTGGCTTCCTGGATCCCAAGTTCAGAGAGTTCCAACACCAAGGAAGTGACGTGAGGTCACTTCCTTCAGAAACTGAAAGAGGTCACTCCCTTGGCAACCACTTTGTCCTAACAGTTGCTTCCTATGGTCTCTTGAGATGGAGGATGCCCCTACTTCCTGTGACACTTTCACAAGTTAGAATGGTATATAAACCATAGGCACTCAGGAATAGCTCTCCACACAGGCCTGGTTTGATCCATCTTCTCTACATTAATAAGAGAGAGGCTGATTCAGATACACTCCTTTATCCTGACCAGGTTGTTTGCCATGGAAGATGACTTTTGCTCTCTCAAGTCCTTCATAGCTGCCTACATCTTCTCCAGGAATGATTTCTGCATGGACCTTTGAGTTTCTAAGCAGGTGGAAGATCCCCTACATTCCTGTATTGTAAGACCAACACTGTCCCCGCTCTTCTGTAAAGTTAGATTGAGGGAACAGTGTATGTTAGGTTTAATAACATGTTCAATTTGGGTTAGGAATCATTCTTCGGGATGAATAATAGTATTGGGAAACTCTCTCAGATCTGGTCTCCTTGGCCAACTCAGTGAAGTTTTCAGGAACCAGTGGTGAGACACTGCTTGCTTTCTCATGAACTGGCCCTCTTCAGAGCTCTCCTGGCATTTGGCCATCCTCACATCAGTAGGTACCAAGAAAGTCTGACTCTGTCCTTGGTAAATACAAACATGTGAGCCCACTGGGATTGGGACTGGGACTGACTCTGGGTGCCTGGCTTCTTGGATCCCCAGTTCAGAGAGTTCCATCACCAAAGAAGTGAGGTAGGTCACTTCATTCAGAAACTGAATGAGGTCACTGCCTTGGCAAACACTTTGTCCTAAAAGTTGTTTCCTAGGTTCCCATGAGATGGAGCCTGCCCCTACTTACTGTGACACTTCAAGCTAAGAATTGTATATCAAAAATCGGCACCCGGGAACAGCTCTCCACACATGCCTGATTTGGTCCAACTACTCTACATTAAGAAGAGAGAGGCTGATTCAGACACATCCCTTCATTTTGACCTGGTTGTTTTCCATGGAAAATGAATTTTTCTCTCTCAGGTCCTCCATAGCTGTCAACATCTTCTCCAGGGATCATTTCTGTAAGGACCTTTGAGGTTCTCAGCAGGTGGAAGATCCCCTACATTCCTGTATTGTAAGACAAACTGTGTCCTTACTCTTTTGTAAAGTTAGATTGATGGAAGAGTGTATGGTTAGGATTAATAACATATTCGATTTGAGTTAGGAATCATTCTGCAGGATGAATAATGGTATTGGGAATCTGCGATATTTACAAGAATAAATAGGTGAAATGTAAGTATGAAAACAGAAATCTAGGTAAGACTTGAAGCCCAGAAGGGAATTGGTCCTTTGATTGTGACACTTAGCTTTGAATTATGTTCTGCACAGATGTCTCAGATAAATCGATATAAAATGGCATAGGACCTTGTACCTTGGATGATTGAATGTCGAAGAGAATATCCAGTCAAAAGGGGACAGTAGGTGGATCAGGAAGATAGTAAGTAAGTTTAGAAAAAAGAATGAGTATAGGAATTGGACCAAAAGTTCTTTAGCAACAGGGTTTTGGTTAGTGAGTGAATGTCAATGTCAGCACATGTGAAGAATGAGTCACAATGATGAACTGGGAAAAATATGTAGGAAAGCAGATATCTATAGAGACATTATGAAATCAGACAAAGTATAAAGTGAGTGATAGTATTAGATATTTTCAACAGGGTTGAATTTGAATATATAATCTTAGGAAGAAACAAATATGTAATCATTAATAGGATTGACATTTGAGAGCATTAGCCAAATTGGACATGGATTTTTTTAGTAATCCATGTTTACATTCCATTTAGTCTTTGGTACAATCATAAGTGTGAACTTTGCATTTTGTGTCCAGAATATTACTGTGATAAAATGTTTATGTACATCAGTTGACAGAGTATTTTTTTCCACCATTTCTGGGAGCAATATTTTGAAGACATATAAATTAATATTGGGGGTACAAAGAGGTGTACCCTGTGTCTATGTATGTAGAGATAATGCATGAAGAGACCATACTGTGAATAAATAATATAACTGATTACACTTTAAATAATCGATTGAATTTATATCTGAAAATATGCAGAAAATCTTATATTGATATACAATCATTAATTCCAACCAATTATACATATAATGGTAATATTACTTTAATGGTTTATCAAGACGGGTGTGTGAGATTTGCTTCAAAGCGATAATGGAAATTGAAAATAATGTGTTTGGAAAGAAGTCTCATGAAACGAGCAGTCAAGAAACATTAAGGAATACATGTGTTCTGAATCAGGAAGTGATTGAAAGTGAAACAAATGCCTATCAATTTGATAAATTGTGGATGAAATATTTATCCTATGATGTGCATTAACTGAAGAAATAGTAATGTACCAGAGTTGAATAAAAATGAACGTCAAAATACACTTCATGTCCCATAGGAATCTATACGCATTGATGTTAAACTGGGTGAGTTACTGTAGAAATATTAGGATTTGTGTGCACCATTCACTGAAGTTTGTTTTCAGTACTAGGAAACAAATATGTATTTCAGGTGGATGAATATTTCTGATAATAATCTTGTGAAAAGTTGATCATAAATCCACATATATGAATATGAATGAATTTAGGGAGTGTATAATAAGACACATATATTTCATATTTTGAAAAATCTGGAGAGTATATATATATATATATATATATATATATATATATAAAACACACACACACACAGACATTAAAAAGTAGCAATATATATGGCAATCTAAATTAATCATGAAATATATATCATCCACAGATCCAAAAATATTCATTTTACTGAACATGGGTTTATGTATAATGTTGTTCAACTAGGAAGCTCACCCATAGGTTGAATTTTCAGTTCCAACAGCGTTTAGAATGAGTGATCTATTCTCACAAATTGTATCTGCCAATTCATCCACCTCACAAGAATGTACGTGTGGTACCAGGTAGGATTTGATATGTGCATATAAAAATACATGTGCTGAATAGGCTACAGAGAAAGGGAGACAGGAATTCAAATATTTGTTAACTTTCAAACACATGGAGAACTATTTAAATTGAAAATTTGCTAGATTTATAACTCCTACACTACATAATGCAAAAGGCAAGTCCAACTATGCACCATGCCTCCTCTGAACTGCTTGTATTTCTATTTTGTTGGGGTAATTTATCTCCATCATATTTGCATTAGTAGTCAGAGTCCAGTAGGGTAGGTTTTAGTGTCAGGGATTAAGTATTTCGAATGAAAAATTAGATAATGAATCCAATGTGTATGCAAAAAATCTTCCCATTCTCATCCAGAACAATGCCTTGACATTACATTCGCCCCAAGTAATACACAATTAGAGGAGAAGAGTTAGAAAATCTGTGAATACATATCTGGAATGGAAAATGCTCAGGAGTTCACAAGCTTGGATGTGGAAGGGGAGTTTCCAAAAGTAAGGGACAGGGTTGATAGACCCAACCTGATCATTTATTAAAATTGGGAGCCCACTTGCCAGAAAGCCATGAAAAGATAATTTTGGATTTATTATAAATTACTGCAAATTCTGAACCTGCTTGGAATGTTTGCCCATGCCTTAAACTCACCCATGCCTGTCTCTCTGACCAGATTGCAGCCCTCTCTGAAACTTTAGTGACACCTCATAAATATTTTCTTTCCCTGGCCAGACAACGAGTCTCTGAGGCTCTAATGGTCCTCATAATTTCTGATGTTGGGGTGAGCTTAAAAAAAAATGTAAACTACCGTTAGTGTGATGCTTGTTAAAGTTCTGTTATCTGTAACCCCCTTTTTGTGCATCTTTCTGGGCTATATAGCTGGGCTATAGGAAAGGTGGGTTTGCTGTCTTGCTCCCGCCATTTTGGGAGGGAGAGGTAGCCTTTCCCTTTGAAATAATTAGCTTGCCTTAATTTGATTTTACTAGGAGTCAGTGGTCTTTACATGCGTTCCTGGTCTAATATTTTGGAGTTCCCCAGTGAGATGACCCTGCCGGACAAGATCACAAGACCAGACTGCTGTAAATTCTGAAGTTGGCCTTCCTTCCAGGGCTCCAAGCTTGAGAGCAACTCTAGGGTTTGTGCAACTTGAGATGGTCCAAGGCCTTGGAGTTAGCCTTCAGTTCAGGGAGCACTGCAGTGAACCACCGCATTAAAACTATTAGCAAGCACCTGGTGGAGGAGGCATCCATAGGTAATTGGTGCCTTTATAACATCTGATATCCGGTTAAGGGAGATCTCTTCTGATGACAGAGAGGTGGACTGAGGAGGCTCACATATACTCCTGTCTGGGACAGTAACAAGAATCATTCTGTCATCTGTTCTGTTCTCTAGGGAATTCATCTGGAAGGGTAGAGAGGTGCCAACGGGCACGCATGCGCTCCTACGGGGAGCTTTAGGAAGACATTGCATTGCTCCTCTGTTTTCCTGTTTCGGCGCCGGATTTCTGTTTTTTTTTTTTTTTTGTTGTTGTTGTTGTTGTTTTGTTCTGTGTTCTATATGTTTTTTGTTTGTTTGTTTTTGTGCATTTTGTTGTGTGATTTCTGTGGTGAAAACTTAAGGATATCGGACATGAAAATAAAGCAAGTAAGCCTGACACCCTTTGGACTGAGTTTAAAGGAACTCCATTGAACTTTACACCCGTTTGTTAAGCAGTATGATAGAAGCCCCTAGCTGGCTGCCTGGAGCACACTCACTGCAGAGGGCAGTGCCTGCGGGGGACCTAAGAACTGAGTATCTCCCAGGTTAATAAGTGAAACTCCTTTAAAATCCCTTGTCCCTCCAGATAAAGAGAGTCACAACCTTTTGGCAGAGTCCCTGTGTTTATCTTTGTTAGCAAAGCAATAAACCTTCGTTTTTCTTTTTCTCAAAACCCTGTCCTCATTTTTAAATTGGCATTAATTGGCTTCAAGTTCAGGAACCCAACTTTAAGTTACAAATTTTGATAACCCACCCGCACCCTGGAACTTTTTGAGAGCTGACTACAGAAATGTTAGGAGATGGAGCATGCTTGTGGTGGAACTGAAACAGAGGAGCAAATCCTGTAAGTAAAAGGAGGGACTGAGGGACTCCCAGCAGCTGCTGAAGCCTTATTTTTTCAGAGAATTCCCTAGGTCTTTCCCTGCAATTTAACGATAATGCCACCTCTGTCATCTTAAAAAAGAGGGAAAAAAAGGGGACACTAAATGCAGGAAAGTCACTATGGAGACCCTTGATTTTACATTTCAGGATGCTCCTCTGTGAAAACACCTGGTCCCCTTGTGGGGACATCTGTGGTGCAACTGGTGTAGGAGATTTTTCTCTTATCTGCTCTGTTTTAAAGGCTTCTGTCTGTCAGTCATAGTCTGGAGCTCCTTTCTGTCTGTCGTGTGTCTTTGTTTCTGGCACTTTAAGACATGTGCAATAATGTGTTGATATTATATATTGTTTCTTGGGAATGATTTTACCTGAATGTGTGTCTAAATGATGATGTTTTATTGTAACAATCTGGTAGCTTATTGGGTTTTTGAAGCATTGCAGAATCGTGCCGTTAAAAGTCAGATTGAGATAATTGTTTAGTTTATGATTTCAGATAATTCATGCCAGAGAACTTAAATACTTAGGATGGAAAACTAAAGAACTCTACTTCCAAGTTGGCAAGAAATTTTCCAATCATTCAGTCTTTTTTTTTTTCACCAATTTTTAATTGGGTAGCCTGGGAAAATGTCACTGTGTGTACCAGTGCATTAATTTGGACAAGGATAGTAAATCATAGTATGGTATCTGTTGACAACACAAGATGTAAAGATATAAAATTTTGTAAATTTTGTCTTAAGCTTGTATCAAAATTTTCAACATCCTATCTGGAAAATTATGGTTAAAATGCGTTAGGCCTGAGGTGTCTGCTCAGAATAGCAGTTTTTTCCTGCTCCTTCCAGACCTCAGCCAGGACTTAGATTGAAATGCAAATGAAAGAAGCCTGCAAGATCAGTAGGAGACTGATATGAGGCTTAAGGAAAAAAAAAGTAAATAGTATGGTATTTACTAATTACTGGTCAGTTATTTTTTCTAGGACTCTTATTTTTTTCCTTAGATCCTTTAATTTTTCTAACTCATAATTTTGATCCTACAGACCTAGGTTAATGTTTTTCTGATCAGTTCTATCTTTGACCAACTGTGGAGTTTTTAAAACATGGCAATGGAGATTTCACCTGCTAAAAGCTACAAGGCCTTTACTATTATTATGTGTGCACACTTTTGTTATTTGTTGTATGTCTATATATATATATATTCTTAATCATATATATGATACAGAAATTAACATATATAAGGAGCGCTCATAATAAAAAAAGCACTCATAAAAACAAATTTTAAGGGATGCCCTCTCTCACCACTTCGGTTCAACATAGTTCTCGAATCACTGGCCAGAGCAATTAGACAGACGAAAAAAATTAAAGGCATAAAAATAGGAAAAGAACTCAAATTATCACTATTTGCAGATGACATGATTCTATACCTAGCAGACCCAAAAGGGTCTACAAAGAAACTACTAGAGCTAATAAATGAATTCAGCAAAGTGGCAGGATATAATATCAACACACATAAATCAAAGACATTCCTGTATATGAGCCACAAATCCTCTGAAATGGAAATGAGGACAACCACCCCATTCACAATATCCTCAAATAAAATAAAATACTTGGGAATCAACCTAACAAAAGAGGTGAAAGACTTATACAATGAAAACTACAGAAACCTAAAGAGAGAAATATAAGAAGATCTTAGAAGATGGAAAAATATACCCTGTTAATGGATAGGTAGAACTAACATCATCAAAATGGCGATATTACCAAAAGTTCTCTATAGGTTTAATGCAATGCCAATCAAAATCCCAACGGCATTTCTTGTAGAAATAGAGAAAGCAATCATGAAATTCATATGGAAAAATAAAAGACCCAGAATAGCAAAAACAATGCTAAGCAGGAAGTGTGAATCAGGCGGGATAGCTATACCAGACTTCAAACTATACTATAGAGCAATAGTAACAAAAACAGCAGGGTACTGGTACCAAAACAGGTGGGTGGACCAATGGTACAGAATAGAGGACACAGAAACCAATCCACAAAACTACAACTATCTTATATTCGATAAAGGGGCTAAAAGCATGCAATTGAAGAAGGATAGCATCTTCAACAAATGGTGTTGGGAAAACTGGAAATCCATATGCAACAAAATGAAACTGAATCCCTTTCTCTTGCCATGCACAAAAGTTAACTCAAAGTGGATCAAGGAACTTGATATCAAATCAGAGACATGGCGTCTGATAGAAGAAAAAGTTGGCTATGATCTACATACTGTGGGGTTGGGCTCCAAATTCCTCAATAGGACACCCATAGCACAAGTGTTAATAACTAGAATCAACAAATGGGACTTACTCAAACTAAAAAGTTTTTTCTCAGCAAAAGAAAGAATAAGAGAGGTAAATAGGGATCCTACGTCCTGGGAACAAATCTTTACTCCTCACACTTCACACAGAGCCCTAATATCCAGAATATACAAAGAACTCAAAAAATTAGACAATAAGATAACAAATAACCCAATCAACAAATGGGCCAAGGGCCTGAATAGAAATTTCTCAGAGGAGGACATACAATCAATCAACAAGTATATGAAAAAATGCTCACCATCTCTAGCAGTCAGAGAAATGCAAATCAAAACCACCCTAAGATACCATCTCACTCCAGTAAGATTAGCAGCCGTTAGGAAGTCAAACAACAACAAGTGCTGGCGAGGATGTTGGGAAAAGGGTACTCTTGTACATTGCTGGTGGGACTGCAAATTGGTGCAGCCAATTTGGAAAGCAGTATGGAGATTTCTTGGAAAGCTGGGAATAAAACCACCATTTGATCCAGCTATTCCCCTACTCGGTCTATTCCCTAAAGACCTAAAAAAGAGCACACTATAGGGACACTGCTACATCCATGTTCATAGCAGCACAATTCACAATAGGAAGACTGTGGAAGCAAAACCTAGATGCCATTCAATAGACGAATGGATAAAAAATATGTGGCATTTTTACACAATGGAGTATTACTCTGCATTAAGAAATGACAAAATCATAGAATTTGGAGAGAAATGGATGGCATTAGAGCAGATTATGCTAAGTGAAGCTAGCCAATCCCTCAAAAACAAATGGCAAATGTCTTCTTTGATATAAGGAGAGTAACTAAGAACAGAGTAGGGACGAAGAGCATGAGAAGAAAATTAACATTAAACAGGGATGAGAGGTGGGTGGGAAAGGGAGAGAGAAGGGAAATTTCCTGTAAATGGAAGGAGACCCTCAGGGGTATACAAAATTACATACAAGAGGAAGTGAGGGGAAAGGAGGAAAAATATGAGGGGGGAGAAATGAATTACAGTAGAGGGGGTAGAGAGAGAAGAGGGGAGGGGATGGGGGAGTGGGGATAGTAGAGGATAGGAAAGGCAGCAGAATACAACAGACACCAGAATGGCAATATGTAAATCAATGGTTGTGCAACTGATGTGATTCTGCAATCTGTATATGGGGTAAAAACGGGAGTTCATATCCCACTTGAAACAAGTGTGAAATATAATATATCAAGAACTATGTAATGTTTTGAACAACCTACAATAAAAATTAATTTAAAAAAAGTGGATCCAAAGATCTTTAATTCACGTGATTAAAATTGTTCAATTTAAATTGGATAAACAGATAAAAATAAATGTTTTTAAATTTAAGCTTACAAGTTTTTATAGGTGTTCAAAAATCTAATAAAATATTAATATCTACAAAATGTCTAAAATGCCTTGATTCTAGGACTTTTCCTTCAACAAAAAAATGGTTTACACTCTTCAATACATTTGTCTAATATTTTAATAAATAAGTAAAGTAAATTTGATGTGGAATTTCTCATTCTTGAGTACATTTATTAGATACCCGATTGATTTACTAAGGTCTGTATCAGATTGTAAAAATCAGTCATGTGTTAAAGAGACAAAAATTTCTGAAAACATAAGTTTACCCATAACATTGTGTTTATTAAGTTTTATTTTTTCTAGAGCAAGCAACCATAAAATTAAACAACTGATTAAATAAGAACTGTTATTTTAGAGCACTCTACTGCCATTTCTTTAAAAGCTAAACTTGGTTAATCTAGAAATATCAATGTAATTTTGATGCTATTAATGTGCTCATATCTTCCAGGTATACAAGTCTGTAAGTTAGAAACATTTAAAGAGCATTATATCAAGCTGGTATTCTGAAGTTGTATGGTAAAAAAAATGTACTGGGGATTTATTTACCTGTTATCAATAAGATATGTAAAGTTTTATGTTACTTTTTTCATTGGGGAACAATTTAAATGTATTTTTAAGTTAATCAGAGCCTAATATATGTAAAGGTTAAAATCTTTCAGCCTTTCTTTAATCCATGTTTTAAATGTGATGTCATATGATGTTAGATAATGTTCATGTGACCTCAAACAATTTATGTAAACTTTGTAAAATGATATTTAAAAAACAATGATCAGCTTTAGAACTAAAACACTTAATATTTATAAAGAGGCCTGCCTTACCTGAGATAAGGCTCTGTGTCCCATCTTACTACATGTGAGAATGACTACAAAAGGAGTAGGTCAGATTTTATTTCATTTAAAGTTATGTTTAAAAGTTCTTTTGTTTTTCTGTGAAGATTACTAGGATCTCAAACAGGGCATATAATGTATAACTCAGCCAAAAAATTCAGGGTAGCTATTACAGAAACTAAGTATTTTTACTCTTGTTAAAAAATTTTATTTTTAATTTGCTTATAAGTGATCTAAAGATTCCCTGTTAGTCTTTTACAGAAGTGTTGCTTTAATAACACAACATGGGTTAATTTAAGATAATAAGTCATCACCTACAAGACAGACAGAATAATACATATCCCAATTAATGAAAAGATAAATAATAATTAAGTTATAGATATTAAAGCCCAGTACTCTCAATATAAGGCTGTTAAAATTTATTTGCTGGATGTTTAAGATTAGGATTTAAAATTAAAGTTAAATGAATCGGCCAAGAAAACAAATATTAATATTTTAAGGTATACACTTTATGTTAGCCTCCCAAAATAAGTAAGACTGGAGGTTACAAAGAAGGATTCCCAGACAGGAATGCCCGATAACTATAAAAAGAGACTATTAAGAGGAGCTGCCAGAGGCAGAAAATTTAGTTTAGGGCCTACAGATATTCCTAACCTACAGAGGTAGGCTTGGTGTTTGCTAGTACGATTATCCAACCCTGAGTAACAGAATTAAAGGTTTCTCTATTAGACACAGAGGTCATACTAGAAAAAGGATTTTGCAAGATCAGATGACATTAAATTAATAAACTGTATCTTATGGTGAGGGACAACTGTAGAACAAAAAATTAAATATTAAGTTGACAGTCCTGATAACTGAGGATATTAAAGAATGGTGAGGGAACTTCTATACGGTGACATGTTCCAGCTGCTGCAACATTTATTCATTACTCATGGTTTTTGTTACTCTCATAGAAGAACCCATTCCCAGATGACTTTACAACCTGTTCTTCCCCAACCAGACTTCAAACCAAGCTGAAATCTAAAAGGTAACTCATGTCCCTCAACTAAATTCTAAAAGGCAACTCATGTCCCTCATGCCATGACCCTTACGTCACCCTCTCTCAGCGCAGAAGAATCCAAAATGCGTGAGGCCTCCCTTCTTACAACAATGGAGCCAAAAATAAATAGACTATCAATATACGTAATTAATTAAGTCAGGTAAAATCAGGGAGACCCGTTTTGGGTGAGTTCTAGAAATTTGGAGACTGTTACCTGAGGGATTTAAATTTCCTCAGTGCACTTCCCTTAATCTATCAAAGATTTGAAAGGAACACATAAGAAAAGGGGGGAATGATAGGCCCAACCTGATCTTTTATTAAAATTGGGAGCCATCTTGCCACAAAGCCATGATAAGATAATTTTGGCTTTACTATAAATTACTGCAAATTCTGAACCTGCTTGGAATGCCTGCCCATGCCTTGAACTCACCCATGTCTGGCTCTCTGACCAGATAGCAGCACTCTGTGAAATATTAGCGACACATCATAAATATTGGCCTTCCCTGGACAGACAATGACCATCTCTGAGGGTCTAATGGTCCTCACAAATTCTGATGTTGGGGCCAGCAAAAAAAAAAAAAAAAAAAAAAAAAAATATATATATATATATATATATATATATATATATATATATATATATATATATATATATAAACTACCATTAGTGTGATGCTTGTCCGAGTTCTGTTATCTCTAACCCCCCTTTTGTGTAACTTTCTGGGCTTTAAAGCTGGGCTGTAGGTAAGTTGGGGTTGCTGTCTTGTTCCGGCCGTTTTGGGAGGGAGAGTTAGCCTGGCTGGTGAAAATAATAAGCTTAGTTTAATTTGATTTTAATTGGAGTCAGTGGTCTTTTCTTGCATCCTTGTCTAACAGGTAAACACTCCACAAACATGGAGCTCTGCTGGCCTAACGACTTTTTGAGAAACTGCCTCTGAGGTTGGGCACCTGAAATATATGTTGTTTTCAGGAGCTTTAGCTTCCTTTGTTGTGAGACCATCAAAGCTGGCTCTGCATCTATGTGACCTGAAGAAATTGGTTTCTTATTTTCCAATGAAAATGAGGCAAAGTGCTGAATTCTCTCTTTGTAGGTAAACTGTGGCCACTGAAGGCTAAGTGTCTCCCTGTGTGGACTGTGTACCCATTTAGTCATCCTCCACTATTCATGGTGTTTCTTGCTGCTGCACTGGGAGTTTGGTATTTGCTCTACGAAATACAAGAAGTTCAACTGGGACACAGTGCTGAAGGTAGTTCTGTCACGTGTGGTCGGTCAGAGTCTGCAAGAGAATGCACCAACCAGGATTCTATCCCACATAGCTTGCCCACTTGAAGATAGCAACCTGATTCGTAACATTGCCCTGAAACCTCTCCATATAACAAGATGCCTTTACATATAAGGGTCTGCTGGCTGCACCATGTCAGTCACAAGCCATTTGGAAGTCAATGGTAGATCCAAATGGCCCCAACACAAATGTTTTATCCCACACCTGCACACCACAGTTCTGGGCCCAATACTCAGCAGGCTCCAACATACTGGCATTTCAGTTCTACACCATTTTCATGAAACCCAGTCAATCAAACCACTGTCTGGAACACTCCTGATCAGCAACAGGACATCCAAATGTTCTCCTCTGACACCTGGTTATGGGAATTTCAAAAATTTCTTGGTATTTATCTAGCATTTTTCACGGATGAAGTTGGAGGCACTGTAGGTTTCAATTCTTTCAAGAACCATTAAATGGTATGGAAGCTCATTTCAATGAAAGCTCTGGAGAATTCTCACAGTCAAGGCTTCCCAAAGAGTGGCCAAAAGATCACATGAACCCAGGCCCATTGAGGTCTAGAGTGTGAGGTCCATGTTTGTTTTGAATCTCATCTATGGCTGCCAAGTCTTTCATAATAAAATCATGTGATATCCTGGCTGAGATTCCCGATGCTCTGTGGAAAGCCACCCTGGGACTTGATCTCAGTTTCCAAGGGCGACTCTAATGCGTGGCCTCCTAAAATCCCAAGAGAACTCATGGCAATATTTCTCTGAGGTCAGTTTCAGAACTCAGTCTGTAAGGGGAATCACACCAGACTTCAAGCCCAGGTGGACCCAGTCATCTATTTCAACCACCACACAAATGACCACAATTAAAACCAAAACACTCCCACATGGCCCTCATCTTCTTCCATATAGACACTCATCATAACCTCTGGCTGGGGTTTTCCATGAGGGGCAAAGCTCACGACAGTGTCCAAAATAAGCTCCCTTACCCCTCATTTGCCTAAAATCAGGGTGGCCTGGACACCCTTCCTGTGAACCAGTAGTGATCAAATATGCCTGCCATTTGTACTGCCCAGCTTCTCCAATATGAGGCCTACTGACTGTTTGGTATAGATTTTTTATGTGAATTGGAGTCATGAGAAAACCCAAGCAATTACGGGCTAGCCTCTGCAGGGTTTTGAAGAACTCATTTGACCCAATGGATCCCTCTTCTCACTTGATGTAGGTCAGAAACCTTACAGAGGAAGGCGAGGGACTTCAACCACAATGACTGCCATTTTGGCCATTTTGGTTTTGGAAGCACAAAAGGAATGTTTCTTTACATCCATCAGGTGCTGAGAATCTAAGCCACAGCCTCACACAGGGCCAAGAGGCTGATTCAGACACATCCCTTTAGGAAGAAATTAAGCAAAGAGCCACAGGTGATGCCCATTCATTTCCATTTGAAAACTGTTTTCTTCAGGCTTCACAAAGGGTTGGCCTGAGGCAAAGACCTTCCTGACATTCAGGGCAACAGAACATTATGTAAGAAAAGGCCCAAAGCAGGGTTTCTCCACTGAGATTTTACTGGTCACACTGTTATCTGAGTTTTCTGAGATGCTCGCCATTCCCTTCAGCTATCCAGTACATGGCCATGTCACAGAGTTTGGAGGTGGTACATATCTTGGACTCAAAACCATGAGCCTGTTGTGGAGAGTGGCCAGAATTCAGGAAGAGTACAGGAACTTAGGAATATTGTAGGTGTTGCCCATCCATAAGGCAAGTCACAGTCCTTTCATAAATTGGGCAGGATGAATGCTGTTAAACTTTCTCCTGGAGAGGACAAATCCATTGATGCATTATCTTTTCTAATGTCTACAACCAGAGATACAGTGGGATACACAGATATAGAAACACTTGCCTTGTCAAACAACTTACTAGAAACAGTCCACTCAATACCAAACAAATAGCCTTTCCTACCTATCACGCCTTTCCTACTGTATCAACATACACTAGTTATTCATCACCCCCTGCCCCGGTTATTTTGCTGCAGTGGGACTGCTGCAGATGGTGGCCCATACAGGGAGCCCTGGGACACTTGGGGGTAAGTGACGAATAAAAGCTGCCCATCCATAGATAGGATGGGAGCAAATCTGCTCATCCCTAGGCAGATAGGGGGAGAGGAAAAACGGTCATTTCAAAAAATGGAGAAGATTGATACAGTATGATTGTGTCTTGTTTTATCTCAGTGTATTGTATGGTCTTTGTGATGAAAATAAGGAAGGGGTGAGAAGTAAATTGATAATGGAAAGAGGCACCCCAGTGGAAACAAGTGCAATTAGGGCATGTGTTGATGGAAGCCCAGGAAGTCTAATCAGAAAGAAAAAGAAAGTTAAGAAGAAGAAGGATTATCAGGAAAAAAGTTTCAGCAAAAGGCTGTTACTGAATACTTTTCGTTTCCGGAGTGTGTGTGAATAGGCGCCTCGGCTGCCACATGCTCAAGCCAGTCACTGTGCAGCAAGGGCTTTTCAAGCAGTGGCAGCCGGCAATTCCCCGCCCCCAGCCTGGGGAGCGGGGCCCCGTGGCAGTTTGAGTCCTGGAAACTCCCCAGGGCCATCTGTGGCTGCCCAGGATGCTACAGCCAGCCATAGATGCTACTGGCTCCCTGATGTTTGGTCATTTTCAATGCCAATAACTAAGCTACAATGGTTCTCCCACACCCGGAAGATAATAAATAATAAGCACTATTAAGGCTTTTTTCAAATGTAAAAAACCTTGAGATAATGTACTAAATTTTTCAGAAGGTTGTTTTCTTAGCACCTGGTGGAATACTATAGGATTTTCTTTAGCCAGTGGTAGGAGTTCCTGCCTTCATCCCAGTGCCGGTGAGGACAAGGGTGGAAGAATTTCCAGTGTTGCTGAAAACCGGAGGAGACTTCGGCTGAGAAACGGAGGAGACTTTGGATCAAGCTAGCTGCCTTCAGAACTTTCCTGGGCTGTGATTTAAGCTAGCTGCCTGCAGAATTTACATGGACTGTGATTTAAGCTAGCTGCCTGCAGAACTTACCAGGACTGTGATTTAAGCTAGCTGCCTGCAGAACATACCTGGACTGTGGTTTACCTGAACTGTGAGTTAATCTATTGAGACACTGCTTTACCTGGACTGAGACAACAAACTGTAATCTATAACACATTTTAACTCGGTGTCTTTGCTAACAGTGTCGTTGCTGGTATTATTTCTCCAAGTGCTTCATCAATTGGCTTGTATTGTGACATTTTGTATCCTCCCTTTCTGTTTGTAGCAGGTTATTTATGGTGTTTCTGTAAAAACCACTGTGGTCTTTATTTAAATTAAATAAAAGGGGGAAATGTTAGAGTCTGTAAACATGTCAAAATAACACCTGGCATTTTGCCAGGGGAATGTTAGAGTGTGTAAACAAGTCTGGATGATGCCTGGCAAAATGCCAGAGGGAGTGGTTTGAGATGTAACAAAAGCGAGCCATTAAGTGTGGAGATTCCTGATTGGTTGACTGCAGTATCTAGTTTATGTTAATTAGATAACCTGGGTGGAATGTATAAATACCTCTATTGTCCTACAATAAATGGCTTCCACTCCTGCTATATCAACATACACATGTTATTCATAACCCCCACCCCCCGGTTATTTTGCTCCAACCGGACCGCGGCAGTATCTGCCAAGTCAGAAACCTCTCAAGTATGAACATGTGATACCAGGTAGGATTCTATATGTGCATATAGAAATACATGTGCTGAATAGGCTACACAAAAAGGGAGAGAGGAATTCACATTTTTGTTAACTTTAAAAACACATGGAGAACTATTTTAATTAAAAATTGACTAGATTTATAACTCCTACCCTATATAATGCAAAAGGCAAGTCCAACTATACAACATGACTCCTCTGAACTGCTTGTATTTCTATTTTGTTTGGGTTATTAATCTCCATCATATTAGGATTAGTAGTCAGAGTCTAGTAGGGTATGGGTTAGTGTCCAAAATAAGCTCCCTTGCCCCTCATTTGCCTAAAGTCATGGTGGCCTGGACACCCTGCATGTGAACCAGGAGTGATAAAATAGGACTGCAGTTAATACAGCTCTGCTTCTCCAATTTGAGGCCTACTGAGTGTCAGGTAACAATTCTTTATGTGATTTGGAGTCATGAGAAAACACAACCACTTCTTCAGGGCATTGAAGAATTCATTTGAACCAAAGGATTCCTATTCTCACTTGATGTAGGTCAGAAACCTAACAAAGGAACGCAAGAGACTTCATTCACCATAACAGATCTTTTTGCCATTTTGGTTATGGATGCACACATGGGATCTTTCTTTAGATCCATGAGGTGCTGAGAATCTAAGCCACAACCGCATACAGGGCCAAGAGGCTGATTCAGACACATCCCTTTACAAAGAAATTAAGCAAAGAGCCACAGGTGATGCCCTTTCATTTCCATTTGAAAACTGTTTTCTTCAGGCTTAACAAAGGGGTGGGCTGAGGGAAAGAACTTCCTGACATTCAGGGCAACAGAAATATAGGTAAGAGAATGGCCAAAGCAGGATTTCTCCACTGAGACTTTCCTGGTCACACTGATATCTGAGTTTTCTGTGATTCTCCCATTCCATTCAGCTGTCCAGTACATGGCCATGGCACAGAGCTTGGAGGTGGTATATATCTTGGACACAAAACCATGAGCCTATTCTGGAGAGTGGCCAGAATTCAGGAAGAAAACAGGAACTTAGGAAGATAGTAGGTGTTCCCCATCCATAAGACACACCGCAGTCCATCCATCAGTTGAGCAGGATGAATGCTGGGAAGCTTTCTACTAGACAGGATGCATCCATTGGTGCATTCTGTTTTTTAATGTCCAAAACCACGTACACAGTGGGATACACCGAACTAGAATCACTCACCTTGTCAAACGATTTACTAGAAACAGTCCATTCCAAACCAAACAAACCACCTTTCCTACCTATTTTCAGAACATGAGACAAAACCACAAACTCACACCCACACCCACAAAGGCATCTCCTTCCCACAAGTAAGTCTCTGACTCTCCAGTGTGTCCTCTGTCTGTTGAGCCAAACTATGTTCCCCGAAATGGCCAGTCCTGTCTCAGTTCTGGTTGCCTTGGCCAACTCTGTGAAGTTGTCAGGATCCAGTGGTGAGCCACTACCTGCTTTCTCAGGAAAGACCCTCTTCATATCTGTCCTGGCATTTGGCCATTCTCTCAGCAGTAGGTACCAAGAAAGACTGACTCTGTCCTTGGTAAATCCAAACAACTGAGCCCAGTGGGAGTGGGACTGGGACTGGCTCTGGGTGTCTGGCATCTTGGATCCCAATTTCAGAGAGTTCCAATACCAAGGAAGTGAGGTAGGACACTTCCTTCAAGAACTGAATGAGTTCACTCCCTTGGCAACCACTTTGTCCTAACAGTTGGTTCCAAGGGTCCCATGAGATAGAGGCTGCCCCTACTTCCTGTGACACTTTCACAAGTTAGAATGGTATATCAACCATAGGCACCCGGGAACATCTCTCAACAAAGGCCTGGTTTGGTCCACCTTCTCTACATTTAGAATAGAGAGACTGATTCAGACACGACCCTTCATCCTGACCAGGTGGTTTGCCATGCAAGGTGACTTTTGCTCTCTCAACTCCTTCATTGCTGCCTACATCTTCTCCAGGTATCATTTCTGCATGGACCTTTGAGGTTCTCAGCAGGTTTAAGATGACCTACATTCCTGTATTGTAAAAACGACTCTGTCCCTGCTCTTCTGTAAACTTAGATTGAGGGAAGAGTGTATGGTTAGGGTTAATAAAAGGTTCGATTTGGGTTAAGAATCATTCTGCAGGATGAATAATTGTATTGGGAACCTGTAATATTTACAAGAATGTAAAAGTGAAATATTAGAATGAACACAGAAATCTAGGTAAGATTTGAAGCCCAGAAGGGTATTGGGCCCTTGATTGGGATACTTAGCTTTGAATTAAGTTCTGCAGAGATGTCTCAGATAAATCGATGTACAATGGCATAGGACCTTGTACCTTGGATGATGGAATGTCGAAGAGAACTTCTAGTCAAAAAGGGATACTCGGTATTATTTGAAAGATAGTCAGTAGATTTAGAAAGCAGAGAGAGTGTAGGATTTAAACCAAAAGTTCTTTAGCAATAGGGTTTCGGGTAGAGAGTGAATGAAAATGTGAGCACATGTGAAGAGTCAGTCACAATGATAAACTGTGGAAAATATGTAGGAAAGCAGATATTAATAGAGACATTAGTAAATCAGGCAAATGATAAAGTGATTGATAGGATTAGACATTTTCAACAGGCTTGAGGTAAAATATATAATCTTAGGAAGAAACAAATATGTAGTGACCAATAGGATTCACATTTGAGAGCGTTAGGCAACCTGGACATGGATGTTTTTAGTAATGCATACTCACTTTCCTTTAAGGCTTTGGTAAAATCATAAGTGTGAACTTTGCTTTTTGTGTCCAGAAAATTACTGTGATAAAATGTATATGTAGATCAGATGACATAAGTATTTATTCCACCGTTTCTGGGAGCAATATTTTGAAGATATATAAATTAGTACTGGCGTTACAAATGGGTGTACCCTGTGTCTAGGAATATAGAGATAATGCATGAATAGACAAAACTTTGATTAAACAATGTAACAAGTTCTAAATTTAAATAATGGATTGAATTGATATCTGAAAATATACAGGAAATCTTATATTGATATGCAATCATTCAATCCAACCAGGTATCCATCTTATTTTAATATTAGGCTTATGGATTATCATAAAGAGTGTGTGAATTTTGTTTCAAAGGTGATTATGGATTTCAGAAATAATGAGTTTGGAAAGAAGTCTCATGAAGAGACCAGACAAGAAACCTGGAGGAATACAAGAGTTTTGAATAAGGAAGTTATTGAAAGCGAAACAAATGCCTATAAATTTGTGAACTTGTTAATGAAATATATATCCTATGATGTGCATAAACTGAAGAAATAATAATGTACCAGTTTTGTTAAAAAATGAACGTCAAAATACACATCATGTCCCATAGGAATCTACAAGCATTGATGTTAAAATGGGACAGTTACTGTAGAAATATTTGGATTTGTATGCACCATTCACTGAAGTTTGTTTTTAGTACTAGGAAACAAATATGTATTTCAGGTGGATGAATATTTTTGAAAATAATCTTGTGAAAAGTTGATTATAAATCCACATACATGTACATGAATGAATTTAGGGAGTATATAATAAGACACATATGTTTCATATTTTCAAAAATCTGGAGAGTGTATATCTATCTATCTATCTATCTATCTATCTATACACACACACACACACACACACTCAAACAGACATTAAAATGTAGCAATATATATATATATATATATATATATATATATATATATATATATATATATATATATATATATCATGAAATATATATAATCCACAGAGCCAAAAATATTAATTTTACTAAACGTGGATTTATGTATAATGTTGTTCAACTAGGAAGTCACCCATAGTTTGAATTTTCACTTCCAACAGCATTCAGAGGAGTGATCTCTTCTGACAATTTGTATCTGCTAAGTCAGCAACCTCTCAAGAATGTACATGTGATACCAGGTAGGATTCTAAATGTGCATATAAAAATACATGTTCTGAATAGGCTACAGAGAAAGTGAGAGAGGAATTCACATGGTTGTGAACTTTAAAAACACATGGAGAACTGTTTCAATTAAAAATTGACTAAATTTATAACTCCTACCCTATATAATGCAAAAGGGAAGTACAACTATACAACATGAATCCTCAAAACTTCTTGTATTTCTATTCTGTTGGGGTTATTATTCTCCATCATGTTAGGATTACTAGTCAGAGTCTAGTAGGGTATGGGTTAGTGTCCAAAATAAGCTCCCTTGCCGCTCATTTGCCTAAAGTCATGGTGGCCTGGACACCCTGCATGTGAACCAGGAGTGATAAAATAAGACCGCAGTTAATACTGATCTGCTTCTCCAATTTGAGGCCTACTGACTGTCAGGTATAGATTCTTTATGTGAATTGGAGTCATAAGAAAACCCAAGCACTTCTTCAGGGCTTTCAAAAATTTATTTGAACCAAAGGATCCCTATTCTCACTTGATGTAGTTCAGGAACCTAACAAAGAAAGGCAAGAGACTTCATCCATCATAACTGATCTTTTTGAAATTTTGGTTTTGGATGCACACATCGGATCTTTCTTTAGATCCATCAGGGGCTGAGAATCTAAGCCACAACCGCACACAGGGCCAAAGGGTAATTCAGACACATCCCTTTGCAAAGAAATTAAGCAAAGAGCCACAGGTGATGCCCATTCATTTTCATTTGAAAACTCTTTTTTTCAGGCTTCACATGAGGGTGGCCTGAGGCAAAGAACTTCCTGACATTCAGGGAAACAGATACATAGTAAGAGAATGGCCCATAGCAGGGTTTATCCACTGAGACTTTCCTGGTCACACTGATATCTGAGTTTTCTGAGATTCTCCCATTCCCTTCAGCTGTCCAGTACATGGCCATTTAACAGAGCTTGAGGTGGTACATATCTTAAACACAAAACTATGTGCCTATTCGGGAGAGTGGCCAGAATTCAGGAAGAAAACAGGAACTTAGGCAGATAGTAGGTGTTGCCCATCCATGAGGCAAGCCGCAGTCCATTCATCAATTGGGCAGGATGAATGCTGCGAAGCTTTCTACTAGACAGAACACATCAACTGATGCATTCTCTTTTCTAATGTCGACAACCATGGACACAGTGGGATACACAGACATAGAAAGACTCGCCTTGTCAAACGACTTACTAGAAACAGTTCACTACAATCCAATCAAACCGCCTTTCTTTCGTATTCTCAGAACATGAGACAAAACCACAAACCCACACCCACACCCGCAAAGGCACCTCCTTCCCCCAAGTAGGTCTGTCATATCCGGAGTGTCCTCTGACTGGTGGGCCATACTATGTTCTCCCAAAATGGCCTGTCCTGTCTCAGATCTGCTCTACTTTGCCAACTCTGTGAAGTAGTCAGGAGCCAGCGGTGATCCACTACCTGCTTTATCAGGATAGGACCCTCTTCAGAGGTTTCCTGGCATTTGGCCATCCTCAAATCAGTAGGTACCAAGAAATATTGACTCTGTCCTTCGTAAATCCAAACAAGTTAGACCACTGGGACTTGGATGGGTTATGGCTCTGGGTGCCTGGCTTCCTGGATCCCAAGTTCAGAGACTTCCATCACCAAGGAAGTGAGGTGAAGTCACTTCCTTGAGGAACTGAATGAGGTCACTGCCTTGGAAACCACGTTGTCCTAACATTTGCCTCCAAGGTTCCCATGAGATGGAGGATGCCCCTACATCCTGTGACACTTTCACAAGTTCGAATCGTATATCAAACATAGGGACCAGGGAACAGCTCTCCACACAGGCATGGTTTGGTCTATCTTCTCTGTATTAAGAAGAATGAGGCTGATTCAGACACATTCCTTAATTCTACCAGGTTGTTTGCCATTGAGATGACTTTTGCTCCCTCAGGTCCTTCATCGCTGCCTACATCTTCTCCAGGGATCATTTCTGCATGTACCTTTGAGGTTCTCAGCAGGTGGAAGATCCCATGCATTCCTGTATTGTAAGACCAACACTGTCACTGCTCTTCTGTAAAGTTAGATTGAGGGAACAGTGTATGGTTACGGTTAATAACATTTTCATTTTCGGTTAGGAACCATTCTGCTGGATGAATAATGTTATTGGAACCTGTGATATTTATTAGAATACAGACATGAAATATATGTACATAAACAGAAATCTAAGTAAGATTTGAAGCCCAGAAATCATTGGGCCCTTGATTGGGATACCTATCGTTGAATTACATTCTGCAAAAATGTCTCAGAGAAATCGATATACAATGGCATAAGACCTTGTAACTGGATGATTGAATGTAGAAGAGAACCTCCAGTCAAAAAGTGATAGTCGGTATGATTAGGAAGATAGTAGGTAGGTTTTAAGAAGAAGAGTGAATATAGGATTTGGACCAAAAGTTCTTTAGCAATAGGATTTCGATTAGAGTGTGAATGTAAGTTTCAGAACATGTGAAGATTTAGTCACAATGATGAACTGTGGAAAAGCAGATACCAATAGAGACATTACAAAAACAGGCAAAGTATAAAGTGAGTGAGAGGATTAGACATTTTCAACAGGGTTGAGTTTGAATATATAATCTTTGGAAGAAACTAATTTGTAGTTACCAATAGGATTTTCATTTGAGAGCATTAGGCAACCTGGACATGGATGTTTTTAGTAATCCATGTTCACTTTTCATTTAGCTTTGATACAATCATAAGTGTGACCTTTGCTTTTTGTGTCCAGAATATTTCAGTGATAAAATGCATATGTAGATCAGGTGACATGGGTATTTCTTCCAACATTTCTGGGAGCAATATTTTGAAGACGTATAAATTAGTGTTGGGGGTACAAAGAGGTGTACCCTGTGTCTATGAATATAGAGATAATGCATGAAAATACCACATTGTGAATAAATAATATAACTGGTTCCACTTTAAATAATGGATTGAATTGATATCTGAAACTAAGTAAGAAATCTTATATTGATATACAATCATTCATTCCAACCAGTTGTACATCTAATGGTAATATTAGGGTTATGGTTTATTATGAGGGGTGTGTGAGTTTTGCTTCAAATGTGATAATGGAAATCGAAAATAATGTGTTTGGAAAGAAGTTTCAAGAAAAGACCAGTCAGAAACGGAGGAATACATGTTTTCTGAAGGAGGAAGTGATTGAACGTGAAATAAATGCCTATAAATTTGTGAACGTGTGGATGAAATATATATCCTATAATGTGCATAAACTCAAGAAATAGAAATGTACCAGTGTTGAATAAAAATAAACTTCAAAGTACATATCATGTCCCATAGGAATCTACTTGCATTGATGTTAAACTGGGTCAGTTACTGTAGAAATATTAGGATTTTTTTTTTTGGTGTTATACTACAATTTATTTTAGCACTAGAATGCCACAGAATGTAGAGGAAAGAGCAATGGATTTTTAGTTATAGCACTAATAATCCAACATTTAATGACTTTTTTGGGGAGTCTCGAAATTACATAAGGCTATGTAACATATATTTTATTATTTAACATTCATAAATGCTTGGGATTTTAGTAATATTTCTAGTTTTTTATTTTTTATTTTTTAAGTTGTTGATGGATCTTCATTTTCTTTATTTGTATGTGGTGCTGAGAATAGAACCCAGTTCCTCACACATACTAGGCAAACATGTTAACACTGAATCACAAACCCAGCCGCTCCACTTTTGTCTTAACATCGAACACGCCTCTCCCTCTTCTTTACTCACTTTCTTCCTCATTTTTCCCCTTCTCTCTCTTCCTTTTTCGTTTTTCCTCCATATCTATTTTTCTCTCATGGCATTACAAACAGTTGTATGCTATGAAATTTAAATTTGAGACTGTTTTTTATAGTCACTATTTTTTTTAAAAAAATTTAATAATTATAATCACCTGATAGATATATTACAATACATTTATTATACATATGTGTCTATATTCATGCATATGCATTACATATATTATGTATATATATATATATATATATATATATATATATATATATATATATATACATACATATATATTTAAAAGTACTTTGATTAGCCTGTTAGAAATAATATACACCAAGACTTTCTTAATTCTGAAGTCTTCCAGAATTAACATCTTACAATGAAAATCAAATAAACATATTTAAGAAAAAAGGTATCATTCTTTATTATGAATATTGATAATTTAATGTTTTTTATCACGTTACGCTGTAATATGGCATATTATATCTTATGAATTAGAGAAATTTTTTTGAACAACCTATTATTTAAGGACCATATGCACTGACATTTTAAATGGCTTTCTTATGATTTCAATTTCTATCAATTATGTATTAATTGCCAAATACTTATTTTAGTACTTTTCATATTCATAATTGATATAAAGTGAATTGTTTAATTTTTCTGGTAATTAGTTACTTAGTACAGTAGGGACATTATTAATAGTTCTAAATTTTTATAAGTAAATGGTACAAAGATATTTTCATGCAAAATTAAGAATAATTGCATGCTCTAAATGTTTGATTGTTGATACATATAATACAGAGCTTTTGATGAGTCTCTTCCCAGTAAAACATAAAATGCAAAGATATCGTTGGGTATGTATGTCCAAATAAAGATAATGAAAAATACACATTATCAGCTAGAAACTATTAAATAAAAGATGAAAAGAACAATCCAACACATTGTACCAACTTATCAGATGAGGCAGTATTCTGAAAGAATAGCCTAAGACTAGACCTGGTCCATGACAAAATATTTACCAAAAATTGAAATATGAAAAATATAGGAAATGCTATGAATTTTTCATGAAGGTAGGTGGATTATCCTTTAATCTCAATTAAGTGTATTTTCAAAAGCCAGTTTTCTGGTAAAATAAATTTGTGATAGATACAACTACACAAAACAAAGTTTCTGCTTAGCAAAATGAATGCATCTCAACACTTTTTTAGCTGATTTCTTGCCACTCAATTTTAAACCTTTATTTATTTATTTATTTTTATTGATTGTTCAAAACATTACAAAACTCATGATATATTATCTTTCATACATTTGACTCAATTGGGTTATGAACTCCCATTTTTCCCCAAATACGAATTGTAGAAGCACATTGGTTACACATTCACATTTGTACATAATGGCATAATAGTGATGTTGTATTCTGCTACCTTTTCTATCCCCTACTATCCCCCCTCCCCTCCCCTCCCATCTTTCCTCTCTACCTCATCTGCTGTTGTTCAATTCTCTCCATTGTTTTCCCCCCATTTCCCCTCACAAGCTCTTATATGTAATTTTGTGTAACATTGAGGGTCTCCTACCATTTCCATATGCTTTCCCTTCTCTCCCCCTTTCTATCCCGCCACTCGTCTTTGTTTAATGTTAATCTTTTTCTCATGCTCTTCCTCCCTGTTCTGTTCTTAGGTGCTTTCTTTATATCAAAGAAGACATTTGGCATTTTTTTAAGAATTGGTTAGCTTAGCTTAGCATAATCTGCTCTAATGCCATCCATTTCCTTGCAAAGTCTATGATTTTGCCATTTTTTAGTGCTGAGTAATACTCCATTGTGTATAGATGCCACAGTTTTTTAACCATTCATCTATTGAAGGACATCTAGGTTGGTTCCACAGTCTAGCTATTGTGAATTGTGGCGCTATGATCATTGATGTGGCAGTATTCCTATAGTACGCTCTGTTAAGACCCTCTAGTCCGAGAAGGGTGATAGCTGGGTCAAATGGTGCATTCATTCCCAGCTTTCCAAGAAATCTCCATACTGCTTTACAAATTGGCCTTATCAATTTTCAGTACCACCAGTAGTGTACAAGTGTACCCTTTTCTCCACATCCTCGCCAACACTTATTGTTGTTTGACTTCATAATGGCTGCTAATCTTACTGGAGTGAGATGGTATCTTAGGGTCGTTTTTATTTGCATTTCTCTGACTGATACAGATGGTGAGCATTTTTTTATGTACTTGTTGATTGATTGTATGTCCTCCTCTCTGAAGTGTCTGTTCAGGTCCTTGGCCCATTTGTTGATTGGGTTATTTGTTATCTTATTGTTTAATTTTTTGAGTTCTTTGTATATTCTGGATATTAGAGCTCTATCTGAAGTGTGAGGGGTAAAAAATTGTTCCCAGGATGTAGAATCTCTATTTACCTCTCTTATTGTTTCTCTTGCAGAGAAAAAACTTTTTAGTTTAAGTAAGTCCCATTTGTTTATTGTTATTATTAACTCTTGGGCTATGGGTGTCCTATTAATGAATTTGGAGCCCGACCCCACAGTATGTAGATCATAGCCATCTTTTTCTTCTATCACATGCAGTGTCTCTGATTTCATCACTAGCTCCTTGATCCATTTTGAGTTAACTTTTGTGCATGGCGAGAGAAAGGGATTCAGTTTCATTTTGGTGCATATGGATTTCCAATTTTCCCAGCACCATTTGTTGAAGATGCTATCCATCTCCCAATATGCTTTTAGCCTCTTTATCATATATAAGAATGTTGTAATTTTGTGGATTGATTTCTGTGTCCTCTATTCTCTACCACTGATCCACCTGCCTGTTTTGGTACCAGTACCACGCTGCTTTTATAACTATTGCTTTGTAGTACAGTTTGAACTCTGGTATTGCTATACCTCCAGATTCAAATTCCTGCTTAGAATTGCTTTTGCTCTTCTGGGTCTTTTGTTTTTCCATATGAATTTCATGATTGCTTTATCATTTCTACAAGAAATGCCGTTGGGATTTTGATTGGCATCCATTTTAACCTGTAGAGAACTTTGGGTAATATCACCATTTTGATGATGTTAGTTCTGCCTATCCATGAACAGGGTACATTTTTCCATCTTCTAAGATCTTCTTCTATCTCTCTCTTTAGGATTCTGTAGTTTTCATTATATAAATCTTTCACCTCTTTTGTTAGGTTGATTTCCAAGTATCTTATTTTCTTTGAGGATATTGTGAATGGAGTGGTTTTCCTCCTTTCCATATCAGAAGTTTTGCTCCTGATATACATAAATGCCTTTGATTTATGCGTGTTGATTTTATATCCTGCCACTTTGCTTAATTCATTTATTATCTCTAGCAGTTTCTTTGTAGACCCTTTTGGGTCTGTTATATATATTATCATGTCATCCACAAATAGTGATAATTTAAGTTCTTGTTTTCCTATTTTTATGCCTTTAATTTCTATTGTCTAATTGCTCTGGCTAGAATTTCAAGAACTAAATTGAATAGAAGTGGTGATAGAGGGCATCCCTGTCTTGTTCCAGATTTTAGAGGCAATCCCTTCAGTTTTTCTCCATTTAGGATGATGCTAGCCTGAGGTTTAGCATATATAGCTTTTACAATGTTGAGGTAAGTTCCTGTTATCCCTAGTTATTCTAGTGTTTTGAACATAAAGGGATGCTGTACTTTGTCAAATGTTTTTTTCTGCATCTATCGAGATGATCATATGGTTCTTGTCTTTAAGTCTATTGATGTGGTGAATAGTATTTATTGATTTCCGTATATTGAACCAGCCTTGCATCCCAGGGGTGAATCCTACTTGATCATGGTGCACAATTTTTTTTGAAATGCTTTTGTATTCGATTCATCAGGATTTTATTGAGAATTTTTGTATCCATGTTCATTAGAGATATTGGTCTGTAGTTTTGTTTCTTTGAAGTGTCTTAGTCTGATTTCAAGATCAGGGTGATTTTGGCCTCATAGAATGAATTTGAAAGAGCTCCTTCTTTTTCTATTTCTTGAAAGAGCTTGAAAAGAATCAGTATTAATTCTTCTTTGAAGGTTTTGTAGAACTCCGCTGTTTACCCATCCGGTCCAGGGCTTTTTTTCGTTGGTTATCTTTTGATGGCTTCTTCTATTTCTTCCTTTGTCATTGGTCTGTTTAAATTGTGTGTGTCTTCCTGACTCAATCTGGGCAGATCGTATGACTTAAGAAATTTATTGATATCTTCACTATCTTCTATTTTATTGGAATATAGGGTTTCAAAATACTTTCTAATTATCTTCTATATTTCTGTAGTGTCTGTTGTGGTATTGAATTTTTCACCCCCTATGTTAATAATTTGAGTTCTCTCTCTTCTTCTCTTCGTTATCATGGCTAAGGGCCTGTCAATCTTATTTATTTTTTCAAAGAACCAACTTTTAGTTTATCAATTTTTTCAATGATTTTTTGTTTCAATTTCGTTGATTTCTGCTCTTATTTTAATGTCGTCTACTACATTTGCTGTTGTTTTGCTCTTCCTTTTCTAGGTTTTTGAGGTGTAGTGTGAGTTCATTTATTTGTTGTTGTTTTTTTCTTTTTTTGAGGAAAGAACTCCAAGAAATGAATTTTCCTCTTAAAACTGCTTTCATTGCGTCCCATAGATTACAGTAGGTTGTGTCTGTATGGTCATTTGTCTCTAAGAATTTTTTTGTCTCCTCCTTAATGTCTTCTGTAACCCATTGATCATTCAGTAGAATATTGTTCATTTTCCATGTGATGTAGGATTTTTCCTTCCTTCTTTTATCATTGATTTCCAGTTTCATTTCATTATGATCTGATATGGTGCATGGTATTATCTCCACGCCTTTATATTAACTAAGAGTTGCCCTATGACCTAATATATGGTCTATCTTTGAGTAGGATCCATCTGCTGCTGATAAGAAGGTGTATCCACTTGATGATGGTTGATATATTCTATATATGTCGGTTAAGTCTAGGTTATTGATTGTGCTGTTGAGTTCTATAGTTTCTTTATTCAGTTTTTGTCTAGAGGATGTGTCTAATGGTGAGAGCGGTCTGTTGACGTCACCTATAATTATTATGTTGTAGTCTATTTGACTCTTGAACTTGAGAAGAGTTTGTTTTATGAGTGTGGCAGCTCATTTGTTTGCTGCATACAAATTGGTAATTGTTATGTTATGTTGGTGGATGGTTCCTTTTAACGTTATATAGTGTCCTTTTTTATCCCTTTTGATTAACGTAGGTTTGAAGTTGATTGTATTTGATATGAGTTTGGCCACTCCTGCTTGCTTCCGTGTGCCCTGTGAGTGGTATGATTTTTCCCAACCTTTTACTTTCAGCCTGTGTATGTCTTTACCTATCATATGAGTCTCCTGAAAGCAGCATATTGTTGGATTTGTTTTTTTGATCCAGGTTACTACCCTATGTCTCTTGAATGGTGAGTTTAGGCCATTAACATTTAAGGTTACAATTGAAATATGATTTGTACATCCATTCATGTTAATTTATTTATTTATTTTAGTTTGGCTAGTTTTTACTTTTTGGTTATTTTCCTCCCCCTTTACTGAGATACCTCCCACTGTTAGTTTGGGGCACTATTTTTCAATTCTTCTTCTTGTAGTATTTTGCCCAAAATCCTTTGCAGTGCTGGTGTTATGGGTGTGAATTCTTTTAGTTTTTATTCATTGTGAACGATTTTAATTTTATTGTCAAATCTGAAGCTTAATTTTGCTGGATACAGTATTCTTTGTTGGAATTCATTATTTTTCAGTGTTTGAAATACATTGTTCCAGGATCTTCTCACTTTCAAAGTTTGTGATGAAAAATCAGTCGTTAATCTAATTGGTTTACCCCTGAATGTAATCCGCCTCCTTTCTCTCGTAGCTTTTAATATTCTCTCCTTGTTCTGTATTTTGGCTATCTTCATAATTATATGTCTTGGAGTTGGTCTATTATGGTTTTGAATGTTTGGGGTCCTGTAGGCTTCAAGGATTTGGCAATCCATTCCATCTTTCATCTCTGGGAAGTTTTCTAGAATTATTTCATTTAATATGTTGTCCATTCTTTGGGTTTGAATCTCTATGGCTTCTTCTATTCCGATGACTGTGAAATTTGTTTTTTTTATGACATCCCATATCTTTTGAATAGACTGCTCTTGGGACTTAAGCATCTTTTCTGTGTTGACTATATTCTTTTCAAGTTGATAAACGTTGTCGTCATTATCTGATGTTCTGACTTCTATTTGATCTAGTCTATTTGTAATATTCTCGTTTGAGTTTTAATTAATAGTTTCCTGCATTTCTAGGATTACTGTTTGATTTTTTTAAGATCTCTATCTCCTGGTAAAGCTTGTTCTTTGCCATTTGAATTTGTTTAATTCATTTTCAAAATATACTTTTATTGCTAGGACTTGCTGATTCATGTATTCTCTAATATCCCTTTCCATCTGAGTTAGGTAAGCCTTGAGTTTTTTTCCCTATCCCTGTTTCTGATGATTCTAGGTCCTCCTGTAGAATTAAGTTGTCCTGCATTGTTTGTACACATTTTTTTCCTTTGTTTTTTCATGATGTTCACGTTGTTTTCCATCTCTATTTGATTGCTGTTTTTCTGCTCTATTCTATAGATTTGTTTTGGTTTAATATATCTGTTGTCTCTCCTTTGTGTTGGTAGACTATGCCTGCTAAAGTGAATTCTGCTTGGAAGGAATTGCGATGGCCGAGCTCCAGTGATGTCACCTGTCTGCTATGGCGGGCCCCAGGCTCCTTGCAGGGTGTTCAAATGGGAGTGGGCTGGGACTGATCTGTCTCTGTTTGTTTTCAACTCCCGGTCGCCGGCGGGCGGGCGGTCTCCAGCTGTCCAGTCACACAGTCAGCGGGTGGGCTGTCACTGGTGGGCGGGAGATCTCTAGCCACCCAGTTGCACGTGCAGCCAGCGGGCGATTGGTCGCTGGTAGGCAGGCGGGCACCAGCCACCCAGTCGCACCAGCAGCGGGCTGTTTGTGACCAGTGGGTGGGCGTTCTCCAGCCGCCCAGTCACGCGGGCCTGGCCTCTAGTCCCCTGTTATCTCCTGCTAGTCCTGGTTTCTCATGCTAGATCAGATTTCCCCTGAGTGATGCCTCTCGGCAGCTCATACTGTCCTCTGGGCCTGCCGTTTCTTGGGTGTGAATGGTGTCTATGGGGAACCCCGGCACTCTATTGTTTTGATTTTTTCCTCTTGCCCCTCTCCCAGCTCTGGCTAGACAGGTTTCGTTTTCGCCGCTGATGGGAGGGGAAGTTGAAGGTCAGGTGCCTGTAGTTTTCCCGACGTCTTTATGCAGGCTCTCTCTGATAATCTCTCCAATGGAAAGCCTAAGAGAGATTTTATGTGAATTCCCTGCTGTATGGGAGATGAGCTGAGTAACACAAACCTGTTTTATTGTTGCAATCTGTTGGAGAGTGGCGGTGGTTACTTCTGCTCTCCAAGATGGTGACCGTTGGTTTCCTTGGTGGAGTTTTTATTGTGGGGGGATAGAACTGTAGCACTTCCTTCCCCGTTTGAAATCCCAAACTCAGCCCGGGGCTCAGTTGGAGGTCAGCCAGCAGGATTCCACAGAATCTGCAGCAACGTTTCTCCCTGCCAGCTGGTCGCTTCTAGGTGGTGCCCTGCTGTCTCTAGCCACGGGGCAGGCCACACAGATTTGTCAGCCCGGATCTCCGGTCGCACATTTGGCTCGTGTTTGAGACTCAATTACCGGACCTCATTGGTGGAAATCATTCTTCTAGGTTTCGGTGCACACCCATTTTTCTGTAAGATCCTAACAAGATAATTTTTTGTCGTTCTAACTCGTTATTCACCTGTGAAGTGGCGCAGTTCACAGGGTGTGAGTGGCAGATTCAGAGACATCCCTTCATCCTGACCAGGTTGTTTGCCATGGAAGATGACTTTTGCTCTCTCAGGTCCTTCATAGCTGCCTACATCTTCTCCATGGCTTATTTCTCCATGGACCTTTGAGGTTCTCAGCAGGTGAAAGATCCCCTACATTCCTGTATTATAAGACCAACTCTGTCCGTGCTCTTCTTTAAAGTTAGATTGAGGGAACACTGTAGGGTTAGGGTTAATAACATGTTTGATTTGGGTTAGGAATCATTCTGTTTATGAATAATTCTATTGAGAAGCTGCGATATGTATAAGAATATATAGTTGAAATATATGTAGGAAAACAGAAATCTAAGTAAGATTTGAATCCCAGAATGGCATTGGGCCCTTAATTGGGATACTTAGCGTTGAATTACGTTCTGCACAGATGTCTCAGGTAAATTGATATACAATGTCATAGGACCCTGTACCTTGGAAGATTGAATGTAGATGAGAACATCCATTTAAAAAGGTATAGTTGTTATTGAATGGTTAATTAAATAGGTACTTGTCACTTCCTGTTTTTCTCTATGCTTAACAAAACACTGTTGAAATCTTGAGAACTGTTTGCTAATCTTGTTCCCAGAATGTGCTGTCCCCAGTTTTCAAACTGCAGAATTTACTCTCTCACCTGGTTGCATGCAAACTGCCCACTCCCACTGACCCATCAATAAACTTTCCTCCTTGCCCTCGGCAAGGAAAGTATATAAGCTCTGCTCAAGCTCTTCTCAGGGCTCTCTGCTGTATTCAAGTGAGCTCTGAGCCCCAGCATGCTGGAACTCCAATAAACCCTTTGCTGTTTCATGAGTCAGTTTCTTGGTGGTCTCTTCCTCCAATGCACGCCCGACCTTTACACATGAAGTTTCCACTGATATCTGGCAGCGGCGGATGAGAGACCCCAACGGGCTACTCTTGGGGTAAGTAAGTCTCCTATTCCTGGTTTCAGGTTTCAGGTTAGGACTTGGAAAAATGGCTATTGATGAAGAGTGTGAGCTCTCTCCGACAGTGGCTGACAGACGTGTCACAGAGCCACAGGCCACGTTCCTGGAGGACGCCCCAGAGGACTTGGGAAATTTAGTTATAATAGATTCCTCGACTCAGTGATATTTTGTTTTGGATTCGGTATTGCCAGCCCATTGGTTATTGCCGGCTACTCAGTCCTGATCTCAGTGTTGGACGTCCATTGCCTGTCTTTATTGTCTTGTCTTGTCTGTTTCATGTGTCATTGCTTTCACTGTTTGTGGATCTTTCATTATGGGACAGAGCACTTCAATGCTAGATCTCAGTTTAAAGGGCGACTCTTATGCGTGGTCTCATAAAATCCCAACACAATTAATGGCAATACTTCTCTGAGCTCAGTTCCAGAACTCAGTCTCTAAGGGGAATCACACCAGAGTTCAAGCCCAGGTGGACCCAGTCATCTCTTCCAAATGCCACACAAATGACCACAATTAAAACCAAAACACTCCCCAATGGCCCTCATCTTCTTCCATATAGACACTCATCATAACCTCTGGCTGGACGTTTCCATGAGGGGCATAGCCCAAGACAGTGTCCAAAACATGCTCCCTTGCCGCTAATTTGCCTAAAGTCAGGGTGGCCTGGAAACCCTTCCAGTGAACCAGGATTGATCAAATACGCCTGCCATTAATACTGATCTTCTTCTGCAATTTGAGGCCTACTGACTGTCAGGTGTAGATTCTTTATGTGAATTTCAGTCATAAGAAAACCCAACCACATCTGCAGTGCTTTGAAAAACTCATTTGACCCAAAGGATCCCAATTCTCACTTGATGGACGTCAAGAACCTAACAGAGGACGGAGAGAAACTTCACCCACAATGACTGCTCTTTTGGCCATTTTGGTTTTGGATGCACACATGGGATCTTTCTTTAGATCTATCAGTTGCAGAGAATCTAAGACACAGCCTCACACAGGGCATAGAGTTGGATTCAGACACATCCATTTCCAAAGCAAGTAAGCAAAGAGCCACAGGTTATGCCCATTCATTTAGATCTGAAAACTGTTTTCTTCAGGCTTCACAAAGGGGTGGTCCGAAACAAAGAACTTCTTGACATTCAAGGCAACAGAATATTATGTAAGCAAAAGGCTCAAAGAAGGGTTTCTCCACTGAGAGTTTACTGGTCACACTGATATCTGTGTTTTCTGAGATGCTCGCCATTCCCTTCATCTATCCAGTACATGGCCATGTCACAGAGCTTGGAGGTGGTACATATCTTGGACACAAAACCATGAGCCTATTCTGGAGATTGGCGAGAATTCAGAAAGAAAATTGAAAATTACTAAGATCGTTGGTGTTGCCCATCCTTAAGGAAAGCTGCAATCCATTCATTAATTGGGCAGGATGAATGCTGGGAAGCTTTCTACAAGACAGGACAAATCCATTGATGCATTCTCTTTTCTAATGTCTACAACCACGGACATAGTGGGATACACAGACATAGAAACACTCGCCTTGTCAAACGTCTTACTAGAAACAGTTCAACCCCAAAAAACAAACCACCTTTCCTACCTATTCTCAGAACATGAGACAAAATCATAAACCCAAAACCACACCCATATTGGCACCTCCTTCCCCCAAGTAGGTTTGTGACTCTAGGGAGTGTCCTCTGACTGGTGGGCCATACAATTTTCCCCTGAAAAGTCCTGTCCTGTCTCAGGTCTGTTCTCCTTGACCAACTCTGTTAAGTTGTCAGTAGCTAGTGTTTAGCCACTACCTGCTTTCTCAGGAAAGGCCCTTCTTCAGAGCTCTCCTTGCTTTTGCCATCCTAACATCAGTAGGTACAAAGAAAGACTGACTCTGTCCTTGGTAAATCCAAACAAGTGAGCCCATTGGGACTGGGACTGGGACTGGCTCTATGTGCCTGGTTTCCAGTATCCCAAGTTCAGAGAGATCCATCACCAAGAAAGTGAGGTGAGGTCACTCCCTTCAAGAACTGAATAAATTCACTGCCTTGTAAACCATTTTGTCCTAATAGTTGCTTCCAAGTGTCCCATTAGATGGAGGCTTCCCCTACTTCCTTTGAAACTTTCACAAGTTAGAATGGTATGTCAACCTTAGGAACCCGGGAATAGCTATCCACACAGGCCTGGTTTGGTCAATCTCCTCTACATTAAGAAGAGAGAGGCTGATTCAGACACATCCCTTCATCCTGACCAGGGTGATTGCCATGGAAGATGACTTTTGCTCTCGCAGATCCTTCATAGCTGACTATATCTTCTCCAGGATTCATTTCTGCATGGACTTTGGAGGTTCTCAGCAGGTGGAAGATCCCCTACATTCCTGTATTGTAAGACCAACTCTGTCCCTGCTTTTCTTTAAATTTAGGTTGATAGAACAGTGTATTCTTAGGGCTAATAAAATGTTTGATTTGAGTTAGGAATAATCCTGTGGGATGAATAATGGTATTGGGAACCTGAGATATTTATAAAAATATAGAGGTTAAATATATGAATTAAAACCGAAATCTAGGTAATTTTGAAGCTCAGAAGGGCATTGGGCCCTTGATTGGGATACTTAACTTTGATTTACATTGTGTACAGATGTCTCAGATAAATAGATATACAATGGCATCGGACCTTGTAGCTTGGATGATTGAATGTTGAAGAGAACATCCAGTCAAAAACGGATAGTAGGTAGAATTAGGTACAGAGTTGGTTTAGGAAGAAGAGTGAGTATAGGATTTGGAACAAAAGTTCTGGAGCATTAGGGTTGTGGTTAGAGAGTGAAAGTGAACATAAGTTCATGTGAAGGGTCAGTCACAATGGTGAACTGGTGAAAATATGCAGGAAACCACATATCTTTAGAGACATTATGAAATCAGGCAAAGTATAAAGTGAGTGATATGATTATGCATTTTCAACAGGGTTGAGTTTGAATATATAATCTTAGGAAGAAACAAATTTCCCCTTCCTCTCCTGTTTTCTCTTTTCTTTCCACTATACAAAGTCTAATCTGGGACAGAAAAGATCCGTCCTTTATAGGGCATATCAGGACATATACAGGATTGCCTGGAGCCCTTAGTTTGGGTAATGATTTAGCAGATAAAACTACGCATGACATACATATTTTCTCTACAGTAGAAGAAGCTACAAATTTTCATAAAAAATTCCATGTCAATGCTAATACTATACATAAGCGCTTTAAAATAACTAAGGAACAAGCTAGACAAATAATAAAACAATGTCAAAATTGTGTGACCATTTTACCACAAGTTAATCTTGGAGTCAATCCTAGAGGATTGATACCTAACCATATTTGGCAGATGGACGTCACAAACTTGCCAGAATTTGGAAAATTAAAATATTTGCATGTTACAGTTGATACTTCTTCTGAATTTTTGATGGACTCCCTTCATGCCGGAGAAAAAAAACTAAAGATGTTATAGCTCATTGCTTACAAAAATTTGCCACTGTGGGCATTCCAAAACAGTTAAAAACAGATGTTGCCCCTGGTTATACTTTTACCTCTTTTAAAGAATTTTGCTCATCATTTTGCATTACTCATATAACAGGAATCCCATACAATCCGCAGGGACAAGGCATAGTTAAATGAGCTCATCAAACTATTAAAACGTACTAATTAAACAAAAAAAAAAAAAAGGAATTGGGAAGGGGTATATATTCCCCAAAGATAAACTTAAAATAACCCTTTTTACTCTAAACTTTGGAAATTTGGATTCATCAGGCTTATTCCTGTGGAAAGGCATATGTGTCCAAAAAATGTACATAAGCCCAAGGTACTTTGGAAGGATATTCTAACAGGACAATGGAAATGTCCTGACCCAGTAATTGTCTGGAGTTGGAGGTCTGTTTGTGTGTTTCCACAGGGAGAACAGCAGCCGATTTGGATTCCAGAGAGACTAACTAAAGCGATTTCTACAGATTAAAAAAATATGATTTGGCTCAAATCCATAACAGCTGATATCCAGAACTCCAGTTTGGCTATTCTTACATCTGTGACAAATCCAGGATGCTTTTTTCAATATCTATTTTATTATTACCCTTTCCCATGTCATGAAGTTCTATTTTGTTTTTTGAGCTCATACAAACCTAGGTTAATGTTTTGCTGATCAGTTCTATTTTTGGACTATAGAGTTTTTAGACATTGCAATGGAGATTTCACCTGTAAAATGTTATAAGGCCTTTACTCTTATGTTATGTGTTGTATGTATTATATTACGTGTGCACACTTGTGTTTTTTGTTATATGTTTGAATGTACGTATGTCCATATATCATATATGATGAGCGCTCATGAAAAAATGGATCCAAATATATTTTTATACACTTGATGTAAATGTTTTAATTTAAATTGGGTAAACACCTGTTGAGGATTGTTTTAAAATGTGTACAAAAAAGGAGGTTAACAGATATGTTTGTTTACTTTCACCTTTTCTTTTCATTATATTTAATAATTCTCTTCAAGACAATGTAAATTGTTAAGAAAATTGTTTTCTTTTAGTACCTTCTGGAATGTTACATAATTTTTCTTTGGCCATTATTGCCAGAATTCCTATCTTCATCCCAGTGCCTGTAAAGACAAAGATAAAACCAATCTACAGCTTCTGCAATAGCCATCACTGAACTGCTTGCAGAACTTGCCTCGACTATGTATCACCTGTATGCATTGTGAACTCACCTGCATGCATTGTGAACAATATGTTGGTGAATTGACTTGTGGTAGTGTTGGGGTATTTTTGCTGATGATGTCATCGGTGGTACAATTTTTCCAAAAGGAGCCGTCAATTGGCTTGGTGTATCTTCCTCCCTTCTGCTGTCATGGTCGTTCAGCTAAAATTTGGGGGCCAACAGAGGTGAGACAAAGAACCTCACCCCCCGCTGGTACAAAGACCTCTCCACAGGTGTGACTGTATACTGGACCTGTAGCTAGTGACGGGTAAGATCCAATTGCAATGGTACCAATCTAAGACTGGAGGCTGATACCTTGAGGTCAGCTCATTCGATAATGGGTAAGCACCATATGTACTATTGGACAACCTAAGGCAGGCATGGTCCCTAAGCCACATGCTTGTTGTTTAAACAGAGAGGGGGAGGTGTTGAGAGGCACAGCCCAAGGGGCCAAACAAACTTTCAGACTGCCGGCTGATGATTGGCTAACAGCGGCCCCAGCAACATCAAGCTAATTGGCTCCTCTGCGGTGATGCTCATTGGAGATGCTCATTGAGCAGTTTCCCCACCCTTTCAGACTGCAAGCTGATGATTGGCTCACAGCAGCCCCAGCAATATCTAGCTGATTGGCTCCTCTGTGGTAATGCCATTGGGCTGTTTCCCCACCCTTTCAGACAACGGAGCTGCTCATTGTGGGACTTTTTAGGGCTCTGCCCACACGACCCAGCCAATCGACCTCAAGAGAAGGAGTGTGGAGGTTGAGAGCTTGTGGGAAGCCAGTAGTGGCAGTTGGGCTCTGAGGGTTTTTCCCGAGGAGCTAATTTTTAGTCATGTGTGGTTCTAAAAGTAATTTTAGTTTCTTTTGACAAGTGGCTCCTGAATTGTGCCCAGCCAGATTGCAGCAATCCTAAAGTGATGGAGAAAAAGAACCCAAACAGAATAGAAATACAAGCAGTTTAGAGAGGCATGGTGTATAGTTGGATTTACCTTTTGCATGATAAAGGGTAGGTGTTATAAATCTAGTCAATTTTAAATTGAAATAGTTTGTCATGTGTTTTATAGTTAACAAATATGTGAATTCCTATCTCCCTTTATCTGTAGGCTATTCAGCACATGTATTTTTGAATGTACATATAGAATCCTACCTGGTATCACATGTACATTTTTGTTAGATGGCTGACTTGGCAGATGCAAATTTTTAGAAGAGGTCACTCCTCCTAAACGTTGTTGGAATTGAAAATTAAAACTATGGGTGAGCTTCCTAGTTGAACAATATAATACATAAATCCATGTTCAGTAAAATGAATAGTTTTGGATCTGTGGATGTTATATATTTCATGATGAATTTCGATTGGCATATATATTGCTACCTTTTAATGCCTCTCTCTCTCTCTCTCTCTCTATATATATATATATATATATATATATATATATATATATATATATATATACACACACACTCTCCAGATTTTTCAGAATGTAAAATATATGTGTCTTATTATACAATCCCTAAATGCATTCATGTTCATGAATGTGGATTTATAACCAAATGTTCACAAAGTTATTTTCAGAAATATTCATCCACCTTAAATACATATTGTATCCTAGTACTGAAATCAAAATTCAGTGAATGGTGCATAGAAGTCCTAATTTTTCTACAGTAACTGACCCACTTTAACATCAATGCAAGTAGATTCCTATGGGACATGATGTGTATTTTGACCTTCATTTTTATTCAACACTGTTACATGACTATTTCTTCAGTTTATGCACATCATAGGATATATATTTCATTCACAATTTTGCAAATTGATAGGCTTTTGTTTCACTTTTAATCACTTCTTGCTTCAGTACACAAGTATTCCTCTATGTTTTTTGACTGGTCTTTTCATGATACTTCATTTTATTTTAGATTTCAATAATCACTTTTAAAGCAAAACTCACACACTCTTCATGATAAACCATAAACCTAATATTACCATTAGATGTATAAATGGTTGTAATGAATGTATGTATCTCAATATAAGATTTCCTGTAAATTTGTAAATATCAATTCAATCCAATATTTAAAGTTGGAACCAGTAATATTATTTATTCACAGTATGGTCTATTCATTCATTTTATCTATATTCCTAGACACAGGGAACACCTATTTGTACACCCTATACTAATTTATACACCTTCAAAATATTGCCCACAGAAATGGTGGAAGAAATACTGATGTCACCTGATCTATATATGCACTTTATCACAGTAATATTCTGGAAACAAAATGCAAAGTTCACACTTATGACTGTGCCAAAGCCTAAATGGAAAGTGTGCATGGATTACTAACAATATCCATGTCCAGATTGCCTAATTCTCTCAAATGTCAATCCTATTGGTGACTAAATATTTGATTCTTTCTAAGATTTTATACTCAACCTCTACCCTGTTGAAAATGTCTAATCCTATCACTCAATTTATACTTTGCCTGATTTCTTAATATCTCCATTGATATCTGCTTCCCCATATATTTTCCCCAGTTCATCATTGTGTCTGACTCTTCACATGTGGTAACATTTACATTCACTCTCTACCGCAAACCCTATTGCTAAAGAACTTTTTGTCCAAATCCTATACTCACTTTTCTTCCTAAACCTACTGACTGTCTTCCTAATCCTACCAACTATGCCTATATGAGTGGATGTTTTCTTCTACATTCAATCATCCAATTTTCAAGGTCCTATGCCATTGTATATCGATTTATCTGAGACATCTGTTTAGAAGATATTTAAAAGCTAAGTATCCCAATCAAGGGCCCAATGCTCTTCTGGGCTTCAAATCTTACCTAGATTTCTGTTTTTATACTTATATTTCAACTATATATTCTTGTAAATATCACAGGTTCCCAATACCATTATTCATCCAGCAGAATGATTCCTATCCCAAATAAAACCTGTTATTACCCTAACCATACACTGTTCCCTCAATGTAACTTTACAGAATAGCAGGGAAAAAGTTGGTCTTACACTACAGGAATGTAGGGGATCTTCAACCTGCTGAGATCCTCAAAGGACCATGCAGAAATGATACCCTGGAGAAGTTGTAGGCAGCTATGAAGGACCTGAGGGAGGAAAACTCAACTTCCATGGTAAACAACCTGGTCAGAATGAAGGGATGTGTCTTTATCAGCCTCTTTCATCTTAATGTAGAGAAGATTGACCAAACCAGGCCTGTGTGGAGAGCTGTTCTCGGGTGCCTATGGTTGATATACCATTCCAACGTGTGAAAATGTCACAGGAAGTAGGGGCACCCTCCATCTCATGGGACCCTTGGAAGCAACTCTTAGGACAAAGTGGTTGCCAAGGCAGTGACTTCATTCACTTCCTGATTGAGGTTACCTCACATAACGTCCTGGGTGATGGAACTCTCTAAACGTGGGATTCAGAAAGCCAGGCAAGCACAACCAGTCCCAGTCCCAGTCCCAGTGGTCTCACTTTTATTGGATTTACCAAGGACAGAGTCTGTCTTTCTTGGTACCTACTGGCCAAAAGACAGGAAAGCTAAGAAGAGGGGCCTTTCCTGATAAAGCAGGTAGTAGCTCACCACTGGCTTCTGACAACTTCACACAACATTCCTCCCTCAATGCAGCACAAAGGTCCCTTTCACTCATGAAGAGGAGGTCCAACCCTCAACTGTTCTGTAAAAGAACTTCAGAGAGAGAGGTTAAAGATTCCTGCAAAGCTGTTATGGAGGTTTCTAATATATTTAAGTTTTGGTCTATTTCTGCTTCTAACTGGGTCATTTGTTGTGTCCCATGGACCAGGGCAGTGGTTCCTGTGCCCACCCTTGTGGCAACTCCTATTCTTTATAGGATGGCTAAAGTGAGGGACATATGTTCCCAGTGAAACCGGGTTGTATGTCCCACCTATTCGATCTTCAAATGAACCTGCGTCATGATAGAGCATTCTGGGTAACATATGCACCATTACACAATTAATCACATCCGTTTTTCATTTCATGAAAACATCAACAATGTTTTAGTATATAGAATTATACTGTTGTAGGGACGGACAAGGCAAGGCACCTAAGATAGCACCAAAGACAGTGAAACAGTCCTATTTGGTTGCACCCAGATTCAGAGGGCATTGCTTCGGTTGTAATCAATTAATCTTCTGAATTCCAAGTTTAGGTAGTTTCAGAATTTTGTACCCAACATGTAAGAGAAGTGGCTCAGAAGATCACACTCTGCAGAAGTTCACAAAAAGCTGTTTTTGTTTCTGTTTTTTTTTTTCTCTGTTCTGGGCAAGTTAACTTTTCAAGGACAACTGGGTGGGGGAGAGCTTTTACTTCCCTTTCTTTTTTTCCCCCTGCCAGCTGTTACCATGGAGCCCAGATGGTAACTTCTTTATCTTAGAAATGTTGCCATCTCTGTGAAGCCCCAGTTCAAGGCCAGAGGAATTGTTCACATATTTTGTGAAAAACTAGTAAGGGGGTGTCTAGCTTAGGAGTGCTGATTATTTTTAGCCAGTGGCCAAGTGGAACAGGGCAACATTAAATGAGGAAGGTTATCTACACTGAAATCGTTTATAGGGACTTTTTTGCTGAAAGTCCTAAAGTCAGCCATGGTGAAGACTCCTGGAGAAGGTCAGTGAAAACTTTTCTGTGGGCCTGGTACAGAGGGGGGAGACAGAGAAGTCGGGGCTTAGAGCAGCTTCATGGATCTGAGAATGAGAAAGGAGAGATGTAAAAGAATAATGGGAAAGGGGTTTGGGATATTCCTAGCAACAAAACTGGAGCAGTAGAACAGGTAGAGCAGAGGGGAAGAAGGGAGTGAGTATCCACAAAGCCTGTGAGGGACTTTAAATTTTTAGTAACCTGTTTTCAGTGATGAAAGAGCAACTTTAAAGGCCATTTTCATTACATTTGGATAAGGGTCTGAGGGCTCTCCTCAGCTGGTTTGAGCTATGGGTTAGCTGGAAAGAGGACCTGGTGGGACCCAGTGCGGGCAGTGACAAGAGAAGAGAGGAGTGAGTCGGTGGAGGGGTACCTCAGTACCTGCTTCTCAGCCAGGGGGCAATGGTCTGAGAACCGGTGTTGGTTTGGGTTTTTGATCTAGTAATTGAAGGGAAGAAATCAGGTTGCTGAGTTTGGAGTGACAGCAGATAGTCTGGAGATGAAGGCTGAGGGTGAGGATCTATTGGAGAAGCATAGTTCAGGATGTGAGCAAAGGAGGGAAAAGGCCTCCACATAGGGGAATCTCCTTTTACCCTTTTGAGCACTTGCAGAAGTTAAAAAGGTCACACAGTATTTGAGGATCTAGAGACCCCTCTGGGGGCCATGGGTTTTGGTTATCTAATTGGTCATATGGCCAATGCTGTGTACAGAATTTGATGAGGAGTTCGGGTTCCATCAGGAAGCCCCTGTATGCTCACATCCCCATGACTTACAGAAGAAATTGGCTTTTCCTCCACACAGCTGTTGCTGTTTGTGGCTTTGATTGTCTGCCGGGCAAACATAGTAATCTAGGCTAGCCAACCTGCACCTGGCTTACCTGTCCCGACATCCATAATGTTTGTTTCCATTATTTATGGTACAAAAGGTATTTAATGGAATTTTAGTGGTATCCTCTTCATCAGGGATATCCTAATAGGAAAGACCTCTAGCCAGCTAACAAATGTCTGGGTGGAGAAATGGCCACCAGGTCCCAAAGTGGGCTATATGTGAGATAGATTATACTTCTTCTCCAGTAGGATTTGTGATCAGCCATCGCTGCTGAAAGGGCTGATGAGGGTTAGAACTACTGGTGGTCAAGGAGAGACTCTATAGCTTCATCCACCTGGCGAATACACAATTTGAAAGGGTTACCAGTCTCTTCCAGTTTCCAGGCAGAGTCTGGACAGGGTGCAGGCTTGAGATGAGAGGCCAGGATCCAGGAAGTGATTCTGTCTACCTTTACCACTGTAGGTGTTATAAGTAGAACCTGGTATGGTCCTTTCCAGTGGGGTTCCAGGGATGACACCTGATGTTGTCTTACATAGACAAAGTCTCCTACTTGATATTGATGTGGAGTCCCCTCATCTCCAGGTTGGTAGGCAGTGGCCAGCTGTTTTCACAGGTATCGCTGAGTTCTTTCAACAGCTGTAAGTCTGTCAAGCATGGTGGTGTGGAAGGGATCGTTAGGTCTTAGAGTTGGGGTTAGGTCCCTTACTGGAATAGGGGCCCCATAGGGAATTTCATAGTGGGTGAGGTTACACAAAGAAACAGAGAGAGAATTTCTTGCATGAAACATTGCATAAGGCAGAAGCATTGTCCAATCTTTTATGTCGGTCTCTAAGCTTAATTTCATTAAGGTCTCTTTAATGGTTCTATTCATTCATTCTACCTGTCCTGCACTCTGTGGTCTATAAGCACAATGTAATCCCCAGGGTACTGGCTAACCCCTAACGTACCTGGGTCATGAATGCAGGTCCATTATCAGACTGTGTTACCTTAGGCAGGTCGTATCTTGGAAAAAAATCTTCCAGGATCTTCTTGACCACCATTTGTGCTGTTTCTTTCTTTCTTTCTTTTTCTTTCTTTCTTTCTTTCTTTCTTTCTTTCTTTCTTTCTTTCTTTCTTTCTTTCTTTCTTTTTTTTTGGTGGGGAAGGCTTTAATCCATCCTGAAAATGTATCTACAAGGACTAGGAGATATTTAAGTCCATACCTTGCATGCTTAATTTCAGTAAAGTTCACTTCCCAGAATTGTCCTGGTCTTTTTCCTCCTAGGTGCTTTCCTCCAGGAAGCTTGGAAGGGTAAGCATAAACCAATTGATGGACCCGACAGGCTTTTGTTACCCATTCAGTCCTTTTGCTGTGATTTGGTCAGTGGAAAACTCTGTTCTTGATCCTTCAGGAATGCCTGCAAGTTTCTTTGAACAAAGTTGAGTGAGTTGATGTACATTTTCTACTGACATAGTTAGAGCCATGACTATAGGAGTTTTTACTGAAGGATTTAGAAATCCCACTTGGTTGCCTTCAGGGTTAAAAGTTATTTTGGCCCAGAGCTTGGTGAGCAGATCTCTGCCCATCAATGGGGCCAGGCATTCTGTGATTACTAGGAAGGATTGATGCATTTTCCTTTTCCCAGGTCTATGGTCCTCTTAGTTGTCCAAGCCCGATACTTACTGCCATTTGCCCCTTGAACTAGAGACCTTTAATTTGATAGATGGCCCAATGGGGCCTTGAGGGCTGAGTATATTGCCCCTGTATCCACTTCAAAGTTTACTGGGGTCCCCTACACTTCAAAAGTTACCCTGAGCTCCGGGAGGGGATGTTAGCCCCGACTTTTGGAGTCATCCTCAAGAGTCAGAATGGCTGGCAGGAGTGGCTGTCTCTTTCTAGGGAACTCTTTGGCCCAGTGTCCTTTTTTTTACAGTAGGCACAGTGATCTGAGGCAAGGAGTGGCCTCTGGCGTGGGCCCAGGTATCCCTTCCTGTCTCCCTGTTTCTTAATTTCTGGCCTATTTGTTGTTGTGACCAGGACCTTAGTCAGCGCCTTAGTCTGTCTTTTGTTTCTTTTATCCTCCCTTTGTTCCCTTCTCTTCCTCAGTTTCTCTCTTAAAGTATACCTTCTCAGCTTCTCTGACTAAATCTCTCAAAGTCATATCTTGTAATCCATCTAAGCATTTTAACTTTCTTTTAATATCCGGGGCAGCTTGCCCAATAAAGGCCATTGTGACAGATGACTTTTGATCCTCTGCCTGAGGATTGAAAGGAGTGTATCTTCTATATGCCTCCATAATTCTCTCTAGAAACATAGAGAGAGGTTCTTCAGGCCCTTGAATAATCTCTCTTACCTTGGCCTAATTTGTTGGTCGCCTAGCGGCCGCACGGAAACCCACTATTAGAGCCCGGTGATAAGTGAACAGATGCTCCCTACCTTCAAAGATTTGGGGGCCACAGTTGGGTTGGTTCAAAGGAAAGCTGGCTTTGATTATCTTGGGAAGTTGTGTCAGTCACGCATCTGGTCAGAGGATATTTTTTTCCAGCTTCCAGGAGTATTCTATTTTGATCCCCTGTCATGAAGACAGTCCCTATGAGTTGTTGGCAGTCATCTCAAGTAGGCTAGTGTGAAAACATCAATGACTCAACCAGACCTGTGTGCCAGGTGGGGTGCTCAGAAAAAGGGGGATTGTTATATTTCCAATTATGTACGTCTGAAGAGGAGAATGGCCAAAACTGGTAGGCTTGCATTTTTTCCCCCATGGCCGTCGTCAATCTTTGGCCCATAGGGATGGAGGGGGAGCATCATGGGAGTTCCAGTGTTTTCAACTATTCACTGCTGGCGAGTTCCTATAGCCGGGCCAGCTTCCTCAAGGGAAGGAAGGGCTGTGTGTGCCACTGGGGAGCTATCTGGAGGGTGCTGTGCTCCTCCAATTGCAGAGAGGCTGAGTCAGCAGCAGGGGAATCACTTAGAGGGTGTTGGGGATTGGGGGAAGAGGGCAGGGGATAAGGAGGGGGAGGAGAATCCAGTAGAGTCAAATCTTGTGACTCAGGGAGAACAGAGGGTGGAGAAGGAAGAAGAGCAGAGGGTTTGAGAGATCATGGGGGAAGGAGTAGGAGCAGGGGCAGCGGTAAGGAAAGGCTTCACCCATGGAGGAGGAGATTTGCAGAGGTCCTGCAAAGTTAAGATATATGGCGGAATGATCCAGATGGCTATGTGGCCCTGGCTAAAAGACAATATCTCTAACTTTTTAAATTAGTGGGAAGTAGAAAGATCCTTCTAGAGGCCATCCGACTCGAAAGGTGGGTCATTCTGAGGCACAGAGCGTCTTCCAGGTCCAGTGTTTTACTAAATAAAAAAGATTCTGAGCCCTTATGTGGACTTTGGGCCAGTGATCAATGGTCAGGGACAGAGGCATTGAAGTGCTCTGTCCCATAATGAAAGATACACAAATAGTGAAAGCCACGACACATGGGGTCTCACATTCGCCGCTGCTGGATTTCAGTGGAACCTCCATATGAAAAGGTCGGGCAAGCCTTGGAGGAAGAGACCACAAAGAGATTGTCACATGCAACAGCAAAGGGTTTATTGGGGGTCCAGCATGCTGGGGCTCAGAGCTCAATTGAAAAGAGATGAGAGCCCTGAGAACACCTTAAGCAGAGTTTATATAATTTTCTTGGAGAGGGCAGGGAGGAAAGTTTATTGATGGGTCCGGGTGAGTGGGCAGTGTGCGTGCACACGGGTGAGGGAGTACATTCTGCAGTTTGGCAGTTGGGGAGAGCACATTCTGGGAACAAGATTAGCAAAGAGTTCTCAAGATTTCAAAAGTGTTTTGTTAAGCATACAGAGAAACAGGAAGTGACAAGTACCTATTTTATTAACCTTTAACTACCGACTATCCCTTTTTGACTGGATGTTCTCTTCTACATTCAATCATCCAAGGTACAAGGTCCTAGGGTATTGAATATTGATTAATCTGACACATCTGTGCAGAACCTAATTCAAAGCTAAGTATCCCAATCAAGGGCCCAATTCTCTTCTGGGCTTCAAAACTTACCTAGATTTCTGTTTTCATACATGTATTTCACCTATATATTCTCATACATATCACAGGTTCCCAATACCATTATTCATCCAGCAGAATGATTCCTAACCAAATCGAAAATGTTATTAACACTAACCGTACACTTTCCCCTCAATCTAACATTACAGAGAGGAGGGACAGAGTTAGTCTTACAATACAGGAATGTAGTGGATCTTCCACCTGCTGAGAACCTCAAAGGTCCATGCAGAAATGTCCTCTGGAGAAGATGTAGGCAGCTATGAAGGACCTGGGAGAGTAAAAGTCATCTTACATGACAAACAACCTGGCCAGGATGAAGGGTTGTGTCCAAATCAGCCTCTCTCGTCCTAATGTAGAGAAGATGGAACAAACCAGGCCTCTGTGGAGAGCTGTTCCCAGGTTCCTATGGTTGATATACCAATCTAACTTGTGAAAGTGTCACAGGAAGTTGGGGCAGCCACCATCTCATGTGACCCTTGGAAGCAACTGTTAGGACAAAGTGGTTGCCAAGCCAGTGAACTCATTCAGTTCCTGAAGGAAGTGACCTCACCTCACTTCCGTGGTGATGGAACTCTCTGAACATGGGATCCAGGAAGCCAGGCATCCAAGCCAGTCTCAGTCACAGTCCCTGTGGGCTCACTTGTTTGGATTTACGAAGGACAGAGTCAATCTTTCTTGGTACCTACTGATGTGAGAATGGCCAAATACCAGAAAAGCTCTGAAGAGGGGCCATTCCTGAGAAAGCAGGTAGTGGCTCACCACTAGCTCCTGACAACTTCACAGAGTTGACCAAGGAGACCAGATCTGATAAAGGACAGGCCATTTTGGGAGAACATAGTATGGTCCAGAAGTCAGAGGACACTCTGGATAGTCACAGACCTACTTGAGGGAAGCAGGTGCCTTTTTGGGTGTTGGTGTGGGTTTGTGGTTTTGTCTCATGTTCTGAGAATAGGTAGGAAAGACGGTTTTGAGGTTTGGAGTGAAATGTTTCTACTAAGTCGTTTCACAGGGCGTGTGTTTCTATGTCTGTGTATCTCACTGTGTCCGTGGTTGTAGACATTAGAAAAAAAGAATGCATCAATGGATGTGTACTGTCTATTAGAAAGCTTCCGAGCATTCATCCTGCCCAATTAATGAATGGACCAGGGCAAGCATAATCAATGGGTAACACCTGCTATCTTCCTAAGTTCCAGTTTTCTTCCTGAATTCTGGCCACTCTCCAGAATAGGCTCATGGTTTTGTGTCCAAGATATGTACCACCACCAAGCTCTGTCACATGGCCATATACTGGATAGCTGAAGGGAATGGCGAGCATCTCAGAAAACTCAGATATTAGTGTGACTACTAACATCTCAGTGGAGAAACCGTGGTTGGGCCTTTTGCTTAACAATTGTTCTTTTCCCCTGAGTCAGGAAGGACTTTGCCTCAGGCCAACCCGTTTGTGAAGCCTGAAGAAAACCGTTTTCTAATGGAAATGAATGGGCATCACCTGTGTCTCTTTGCTTAATTGCTTTGGAAAGGGATGTGTCTGAATCAGGCTCTTGGCCCAGTGTGAGGCTGTGGCTTAGATTGTCAGCACCTGATGGATGTAAAGAAAGATCCCATGTATGCATCCAACACCAAAATGGCCAAAAGAGCAGTCATTGTGGGTGAATTCTCTTGTCTTTCTCTGTAAGTTTCCTGACCTCCATCAAGTGAGAATAAGGATCCTTTGGGTCTAATGAGTTCTTTAAAGCCCTGCAGAGGCTAGCCCATTGGTGCTTGGGTTTTATCATGACTCCAATACACATAAATAATCTAAATCCCACAGTCAGTAGGCCTCAAATTGGAGAAGTGGAGCAGTATTAAATGCAGGCCTATTGGATCACTCCTGTTTCACAGGAAGGGTGTCCAGGCCACTCAAACTTTAGGCAAACGAGGGGCAAGGGAGCTTATTTTGGATACTGTCTTGTACTGTGCTCCTCATGGAAACCTCTAGCAAGAGGTTATGTTCAGTGTCTATATGAAATAAAATGAGGGCCATGTGGGATTTTTTTGGTTTCAATTGTTTTCATTTGTGTGGCGGTTGGAAGAGGTGACTGGGTCCACCTGGGCTTGAACAGTGGCGTGATTCCCCTTAGAGAGTGAGTTCTGAAACTGACCTCAGAGAAGTATTGCCATGACTTGTGTTGGGATTTTAGGAGGACACGCATGAGAGTCGCCCATGGAAACTGAGATATAGGCCCAGGGTACCTTTCCACAGAGCACTGAGAATCTCAGCCAGGATATCACATGATTTTATTCTTAAAGGCATGTCAGCCATAGTTGAGAATCAAAACAAACATGGACCTCACATTGTAGACCTCAATGAGCCTGGCTTCATGTGACCTTTTGGCCACTCTTTGGAAAGTCTTGCCTGTGAGAGTTCTCGATAGCGTTCATTGAAATGAGCATCCTCACCATTTAATGGTTCCCGAATGAATTAAAACCCACAGTGCCTCCAACTTCATCCTTGAAAAATGCCTAGATAAATACCATGAAATTTTTGAATTTCCCATGACCTGGTCGCACTGGGAACATTTGGATGTCCTACATCATTCATGAATCTATCAGGCAGTGCCTTGATTGACTGGGATTCATAAAAATGGTGTAGAAAAGAGATACCAGTAAGTTGGAGCCTACTGAGTGGTGGGCCTAGAGCAGAGGTGGGAAGGTGTATGATAAAACATCTTTGTGAGGCCATGTCAATCTGCCATTAGCTTCCAAATTGCTTGTGACTGACATGGTGCAGTCAGCAGAATGTTCAATGAAATGGCATATTGTTATATGGAGAGGTTTCAGGGCAATGTTCAGAACCAGGTTTCTATGGACAAGGGGGCAAGCTATGAGGGATAGAAGCCTGCTTGGTGCATTCTCCTGAGAACCCTGACCCACCGCACAAGACAGAACTTCCTCCACCACTGTGTCCCATTTGAACTCCTTGTATATCGTGAAGCAAATACCAAAGTCCCAGTGCAGCAGCAAGAAACACCATGAAAATTGGAGGATGACCAAATGGCTTCACAGTCCCCCAGGGAGACACTTAGCCCACAATGGCCACAGTTTACCTACAAAGAGAGAATTCCGCACTGCTACCTCATGTACATTGGAAAATAAGAATCCATGTCCTCCAGGTCACATAGATGCAGACCCAGCTTTGATGGTCTCACTAGAAAGAAATCAAAAGCTCCTGAAAACAATATATATTTCAAGTGCCCAACCACATAGGCAGTTTCCCAAGAAGTCTTTAGGGCACCAGAGCTCCACATTTGAGAAATGTTTACTGTGTCCCTTACTTTGGGAAACTCCTCTAACACCTCCAAGGTTGTGAACTCCTGAGCATATTCCATTCCAGATATGTATTCACAGATTTTCTAACTCTTCTTCTCTAATTCTGTATTACTTGGGGCGGAGTTAATTACAATAAATTTTTCTGGAAGAGAATAAGAAGATTTTTGTGTAGCACATATTTGCATACACATTGTGTTCATTTTCCAATTTTCCATTCGAAATACTGATTCCCTGACACTAACCCATAGCTTGCTAGACTCTGACTACTAATCCTAATGTGATGGAGAAAAATAACTCAAACAGAATAGAAATACAAGCAGTTCAGAGGAGGGGTGGTGTATAGTTGGGCTTGCCTTTTGCAATACATAGGTTTGGAGTTATAAATCTAGTCAATTTTTAATTGAAGTAGTTCTCCGTGTGTTTTTAAAGTTAACAAATATGTGAATTCCTGTCTCCCTTTCTCTGTAGCCTATTAAGCACATGTATTTGTATATGCACATATTGAATCCTACCTGGTATCACACGTACATACTTGTGAGGTGGCCAACTTGACAGATACAAATTGTGGAACAGAAAATTCAACCTATGGGGGAGCTTCCTAGGTGAACAACATTATATATAAATCCATGTTCAGTAAAATAAATATTTTTGGATATGTGGATCATATAAATTTCACGATGAATTTTGATTGGCATATATATTGCTACTTTTTAATTGCTCTGTGTGGGTTTTGTGTGTGTGTGTGTGTATATATATATATATATATATATATATATATATATATATATATATATATATTCTCCAGATTTTTCAAAATGTAAAATATATGTGTCTTATTATACACTCCTAAATTCATTAATGTTCATATATTTGGATTTCTAATCAACTTTTCACAAGATTATTCTCAGAAATATTCATCCACCTGAACTACATATCTGTTTCCTAGTACTGAAAACTAAATTCAGTGAATGGTATATACAAATGCTAATATTTCTACAGTAACTTACCCAGTTTAACATCGGTGCAAGTAGATTCCTATGTTCCATGATGTCTATTTTGACGTTCATTTTTATTCAACACTGGTATATTAGTTTTCTTCATTTTATGCACATCATACGATATATATTTCTTCCACAATTTAGCAAATTTATAGGCATTTGTTTCACTTTCAATCACTTCCTGCTTCAGAACACATGTATTCCTCCAGCTTTCTTGACTGGTTTTTTCATGAGACTTCTTTCTGAACACATTGTTTTCGATTTCCATAATCACTTTTGGGGCAAACTCACACACCCATCATGATAAACCATAACTCTATTATTACCATTAGATGTATAACTGTTTGGAATGAATGATTGTATATCAACATAAAATTTCTTATGTATTTTCAGATATCAATTCAATCCAATATTAAAAGTGGAACCTGTTATATTATTTATTCACAGTATGGTCTATTAAGGCATCATCTCTATATTCATAGACCCAGGGTCTATGTATTTGTATCCCCAATACTAATTTATAAGTCTTTAAAATATTGCTTTCAGAAATGGTGGAAAAAATACTCTAGTCACCTGATATACATATACATTTCATCACAGTAATATTCCTGACACAAAATGCAAGGGTCACACTTATGACTGTACCAAAGCCTAAATTGAATGTGAGCATGTATTACTAACAACATCCATGTCCTGGTTCCCTAATGCTCTCAAATATTATTCCTATTGGTGACTACATATCTGTTTCTTCCTAAGATTATATATTCAAACTCAACCCTGTTAATAATGTCTTATCCTACCACTCACTTTGTACTTTGCCTGATTTCCTAATGTCTCCATTGATATCTGCTTTCAAATACCTTTTCTCCAGTTCATCATTGGGAATGACCCTTCAAATGTGCTGACATTTACATTTACTCTCTCACCAAAACCTTATTGCTAAAGAACTTTTGGTCCAACTCCTAGACTCACTCAAATGGGTTCTTCAAAGCCCTGCAGAGGGAAGCCCAGAGATTCTTGGGTTTTCTCATGACTCCAATTCACATAAAGTATCTAAACCCCACAGTCAGTAGGCCTCAAATTCGAGAAGCAGAGCAGCATTAATGGAAGTCCTATTTGATCACTCCTGGTTCACAGGAAGGGTGCCCAGGCCACCCTGACTTTAGGCAAATGAGGGGGAAGGGAGCTTATTTTGGACACTGTCTTGGACTGTGTCCCTCATGGAAACCTCTAGCAAGGGATTATGATGAGTGTCTACATGGAAGAAAATGAGGGCCATGTGGGAGTGTTTTGTTTTTAATTGTGGTCACTTGTGTGGCGGTTGGAAGAGATGAATGGGTCCACCTGGGCTTGAACTCTGGTGTGATTCCCCTTAGAAACGGAGTTTTGGAAATGACCTTAGAGATGTATTGCTATGAATTGTGTTGGGATTTTCGGAGGCCAGGCATGAGAGTCGCCCATGCATGACAATACGCGTCAAATTGGAGAAGCAGAACTTAATGTCCAAATCCTTTACTCACCCTTCTTTTTAATCCTACCGTCTATCTTCCTAATCTCAGATAAATACCATGATATATTTGAAATTCCTATGACCAGGTGGCACTGGAGAATCTTTGGATGTCCTGTTTCTGATCATGAGTGTACCAGACAGTGGCTTAATTGACTTGGTTTTATGAAAATGGTGTAGAACAGAGATGCCAGTAAGTTGGAGCCTGCTGAGTAGTGGGCCTAGAGCAGTGGTGTGCAGATGTGTGATAAAATATCTGTGGTGGGGTCATGTGGATCTTCCATTGGCTTCCAAATGGCTTGTGACTGAAATAGTGTAGCCAGCAGACCCTTATATGTAAAGGCTTCTCGTTATATGGAGAGGTTTAACGTCAATTTTAAGAAACAGGTTGCTATGGTCAAGGGGACAAGCTATGTTGGATAGAAGACTTGTTGGTGCATTCTCCTGGAGAACCTGACCCACCACACATGACAGAACTCACTCTAGCATTTTGTCCCAGTTGAACTCATTGTATTTCGTTAAGTAAATACCATACTCCCAGTGCAGCAGCAAGAAACACCACAAAAAGTGGAGGATGACCAAATGGCTTCACAGTCCACATGGGGAGACACTTAGACCCGAGTGGCCACAGTTTACCTACAAAGAGAGAATTCAGCACTGCTCCCTTATGTTCATTAAAAAAAAAGAAACCATGTTCTCCAGGTCACATAGATGCAGACCCATCTTTGATGGTCTCACTACAAATGAAGCTAAAGCTCCTGACAACAACATATATTTCAAGTGCCCAAACTCAGAGACAGTTTCTCAAGAAGTTTTTAGGCCAGCAGAGCTCCATGTTTGTGGAGTGTTTACCCTGACCCTAACTTTTGGAAACTCCTCTACCACCTCCAAGGTTGTGAACTCCTGATTATGTTCCATTCCATATATGTATTCACAGATTTTCTAACTCTTCTCCTCTAATTGTGTCTTATTTGGGGTGAAGGTAATGGCAATTCATTGTTCTGGATGAGAGTGGGAATATTTTTGTGTGGCACATATTTGCATACACATTGGATTCATTTTCTTATTTTCCAATCAAAATACTGAAACCATGACACTAACCCATACCCTACTAGACTCTGACTACTAATCCTAATATGATGGAGGAAAAATAACCAAAACAAAATAGAAATACATGCAGTTCAGTGGAGGCATGGTGTATATTTGGACTTGCCTTTTACATGATAAAGGGTAGGTGTTATAAATCTAGTCAATTTTTGGTTAAAATAATTCTCCATGTGTTTTTAAAATTAACTAATATGTGAATTCCTGTCTCCCTTTCTCTATAGACTATTCAGCACATGTATATTTATATGCACATATAGAATCCTACCTGGTATCACAGGTTAATTTTTTTGTTTTGTCTGACTTGGAAGATACAAATTGTGAGAAGAGATCCCTCCTCCTAAACGCTGTTGAAACTGAAAATTCAACCTATGGGTGAGCTTCCTAATAGAAAAACATTATACAAAAATCCATGTTCAGTAAAATAATTATTTTTGCATATGTGAATTATATATATTTAATGATGAATTTCGATTAGCATATGTATTGCTACTTTTTATAGTCTGTGTGTATGTTTTGTGTATATATATATATATATATATATATATATATATATATATATATACATACTCTCCAGATTTTTCAAAATATGAAATATATGTGTCTTATATATACTCCCTAAATTTATTCATGTTGATGTATTTAGATTTATAATCGATTTTTCACAAGATTATTCTCAGAATTATTCATCAACTTGAAATATATATTTGTTTCCTAGTACTGAAAACTGACTTCAGTGAAAGCTGCACACAAATCCTAATATTTCTAGAGTAACTGACCCAGTTTAATATCAACGCAAGTAGACTCCTATGGGACATGACATATAATTTGACGTTCATTTTTATTCAACAATGGTACATTACTATTTCTGCAGTTTATGCACATCGTAGGATATATATTTTATCCACAAGTTCACAAATTTTTAGACATTTGTTTCAATGTCAATCACTTCCTGCTTCAGAACACAAGTATTCCTCCATGTTTCTTGACTGGTCTTTTCATGAGACTTCTTTCCAAAAATATTATATTTGATTTCCATAATCAGTTTGAAGCAAAACTCACACACACTTCAGGATAAACCACAACCCTAATATTACCATTAGATGTATTACTGGTTGAAATGAATGTATGTATATCAATATAAGATTTCCTGAATATTTTTAGATATCAATTTAATCCATCATTTAAAGTTGGAACAAGTAATATTATTTATTCACACTACGCTCTATTCATGCATTATCTCTATATTCATAGACACAGGGTACATCTATTTTTACCCACAATACTAATTTATACATCTTCAAAATATGGCTCCAAGAAATGGTGGAAGAAATACTCATGTTACCTGATCCACATATACATTTTATCACAGTAATATTCTGGTCAGAAAATGCAAACATCACACTTATGATTGTACCAAAGTCTAAATGGAAAATGAACATGGATTACTAAAAACATCCATGTCCAGGCTGCCTAATGCTCCCACTTGTCAATCTTTTTGGGGACTACATATTTGTTTTTTCCTAAGATTATATATTGAAACTCAATCATATTGAAAATGTCTAATCCAATCACTCACTTTACACTTTGCATGATTTCCTAATGTCTCTATGGATATCTGCTTTCCTACATATTTTCCCCAGTTCATCATTGTGACTGATTCTTCACACGTTCTGACATTCATATTCACTCTCTACCCGAAACCCTATTGCTAAAGAATTTTTGGTCCAAAACTTATACTCACTCTTCTTTTTAAACGTACAAACTGTCTTCCTAATACTACCAACTATCCCTTTTATCCTGGATGTTCTCTTCGACATTCAATCATCCAAGGTACAAGGTCCTATAACATTGTATATCGATTTATCTGAGACATCTGTGCAGAACATAATTCAAAGCTAAGTATCCCAATGAAGGTCCCAATGTCTTTCTGGGCTTCAAATCATACCTAGATTTCTGTTTCCATACTTATATTTTACCTATATATTCTTGTAAATATCGCAGGTTCCCAATACCATTATTCATCCAACAGAATGACTCCTCACCAAAATCGAACCTGTTATTAACCCTAACCATACACTGTTCCCTCAATCTACCTTTACAGAAGAGCAGGGACAGAGTTTGTCTTACAATACAGGAATGTAGGGGATCTTCCACCTGCTTAGAAACTCAATGGTCCAAGCAGAAATGATCCCTGGAGAAGTATTAGGCAGCTATGTAGGACCTGAGAGAGCAAAAGTCATCTTCCATGGCAAACAACCTTGTCAGGATGAAGGGTTGTGTCTGAATCAGCCTCTCTATTCTTAATGGAGAGAATATGGACCAAACCAGGACAATGTGGAGAGCTGTTTCTGGTTCCATATGGTTGATATACCATTCTAACTAGTGAAAGTGTCAGAGGAAGTAGGGTATCCTCCATCTCATGGGACCCTTGGAAGCAACTGTTATAACAAAGTGGTTGCCAAGGCAGTGAACTCATTAAATTCTTGAAATAAGTGACCTACCTCACTTCCTTGGTGATGGAACTCTCTGAATTTGGGATCCAGGAAGCCAGGCACACAGAGCCAGTCCCAGTCTCAGTCCCAGTGGGCTCACATGTTTGGATTTACCAAGGACAGAGTCTGTCTTTTTTGGTACCTACTGATGTGAGGATGGCCAAATGCGAGGAGAGTTCTGAAGACGGGCCTGCCCTGAGAAAGCATGTAGTGGTCAGAACAGGCTCCTGACAACTTCACAGTGTTTGACAAGGAGACCAGATCTAAGACAAGACAGGCCTTTTCGGGGGAACATAAAATGGCCCACCAGTCAAAGGACACTCTGGATAGTCACAGACTTACTTGGAGGAAGGAGGTGCCTTTTTGAGTGTGTGTGTGAGTTTGTGGTTTTGTCTCATGTTCTGAGAATAGGTAGGAAAGGCGGTGTGTTTGGTTTGGAGTGGACTATTTCTAGAAAGAACTTTGACAAGGCAAGTGTTTCTGTGTCTGTGTCTCCCACTGTGTCCATGGTTGTAGACATTAGAAAAGAGAATGCATCAATGGATGTGTCCTGTCTAGTAGAAAGCTTCCCAGCATTCATCCTGTCCATTTTAGTAATGGACTGCAGGTTGCCTTATCGATGTGCAACACCTACTATCTTACTAAGTTTCTGTTTTCTTCCTGAATTTTGGCCACTCTCCAGAATAGGTTCATGGTTTTGTGTCCAAAATATGTACCACCTCCAAACTCTGCGACATGGCTATGTTCTGGATAGCTGGAGGGAATTGGAGCATCTCAGAAAACTCAGATATCAGTGTGACCAGAAAAGCCTCAGTGGAGAAACCCTGTTTTGGGCCTTTTGCTAACCTATTGATCTTTTGCCCTGAATGTCAGGAAGGTCTTGGCCTCAGGCCACCCCTTGGTGAAGCCTGAAGGAAACAGTTTTCAAATGGAAATGAATGGGCATCACCTGTGGCTCTTTGCTTAATTGCTTTGGAAAGCCATGTGTCTGAATCAGCCTCTTGGCCCTGTGAGAGGCTATGGCTTAGATTTTCAGCGCCTGATGGATCTAAAGAAACATCCAATGTGTGCATCCAAAACCAAAATGGCAAAAACATAAGTCATTGTGGATGATGTCTCTTGCCTTCCTCTGTTAGGTTCCTGACCTTCTTCAAGGGAGTATAGGGATTTTTTGGGTCAAATGAGTTCTTCCAAGCTCTTCAGAGGTGCTTGGGTTTAATCATGAATCCAAATCACATAAGGAATTTATACCTGACAGTCAGTAGGCCTCTAATTGGAGAAGTAGAGCAGTATTAGCGGCAGACGTATGTGATCAATCCTAGTTCACAGGAAGGGTGTCCAGGCCACCCTGAGTTTAGGCAAATGAGGGGCAAGGAAGCTTATTTTGGACACTCTCTTGAGCTGCGCCATTCAAGGAATCCTCCAGCCAGAGGTTATGATGAGTGACTCTATGGAAGAAGATGAGGGCCATGTGGAATTGTTTTGGTTTTAATTGTGGTCATTTATGTGGTGGTTGAACAAGATGACTGGGTGCACCTAGCCTTGAACACTGGTGTGATTCTCCTCAGAGACTGAGTTCTGTAACTGACCTCAGAGTAGTAATTGCTTTGAAATTGGTTGTGTCTTAATTATCCTCTTGGCCCTGTGTGAGGCTGTGACTTAGATTATCAGCACCAGATGGATCGAAAGAAAGATCCCATGTGTGCATCCAAAACCAAAATGGCCAAAAGAGCAGTCATTGTGGATTAAGCCTCTTGCCTTTCTCTGTAAGGTTCTGAAAGAATAAAAGAAATTGAAATTGAAATTGAAATGTAAAGAACCAGGTTTGTAAACTTTCCAAGCTGCACTTTCCTGTGGCAGTTTAGACAATTCCCGGATCTGCCCATTAGATGTGTGTTGAAATCTTCCCTGACTACCTAGTTACTTAACAACCCTTTCCCAGAATCCCTGCAGCTCAGCAAGTATACATCTCAGGTATTCAACCAATCAGTTTAAATTTATACCCCTTCTTAGGGCTGACCAATCACCCCCTGCCCGAATTGTTCCCGCAAATGAAAGTGCTAATCATGCTTTAGAGTTGTTATTTGATTTTCCCATGGTATATGATGAATTGCTAAAGGAGGCTATCATGTATGTAAAGTCCCTGCCCTCTCTAAGGAATGTATATAAACTCTGCTCAAGTTGTTCTCAGGGCTCTTTGTTCTTTGCTCCTCTAAAGTGAGCTCTGAGACCCAGCATGCTGGACCCCCAATAAAACCTTTGCTGTTGCATGAGAAAGCCTCTTGGTGGTCTTTTTCTCTGACGTTCGCCCCACCTATTCATCTGGAGGCCCCAGGTGAGATATCCGGCAGCGGCGGACAAAAGACCCCAATGGACTCCTCTCGGGGTAAGTAAGGCACCTCTTTCTGGTTTTGGGTTTCAGGTTATGTATTGGCAAAGTGGCTGTCAGTGAAGAGCATTAGCTCTCTCTGATGGTGGCTGACAGATGTGTCACAGAGCTACAGGCCACGTTCCTGGGGGACACTCCAGAGGACTAGAGAAATCAAGGAATACTAATTTCTTCAACTCGTTTATATTTTGCTTTAGGATTCGGTTCGCCAGCCCATCAGGTTTTGCCGGCTACTCAGTTTTGGTCATTGTTCTGAACTCATGTTGAGTTTTCCGGCTGTCTTTATTGTCTAACCCATCAGGTTTTGGCAGTTACTCAGTTCTAATCTTTGTCTTGGACTCATGTTAAACGTTTACTGTTTGTCTTTGTCTGTGTTGCGTTTGTGTCTTCACTGTCCCTGTTTGAGTAACTCTCATTATGGGACAAAGCACTTCCACTTCTCTGTCCCTGACACTTGATCATTGGACTGATGTCCGCTCAAGGGCCCAGAATCTTTCTTTTTCAGTAAAATGCCGTACCTGGCAGATTCTCTGTGCTTCAGAATGGCCTATTCTCAGAGTCAGGTGGCCCCCCAGAAGGATCCTTCTACTTCCCTCTAATCCGAAAAGTCAGAGATATTGTCTTTCAGCTGGGGCCACGTGGCCACCCAGATCAACAGCCATATACCCCTTCCCCCAGCATCCTATCATTCAAACCTTCCACTCCTCCCCCTCTTCCTTCCATTCTCCCTGAGTCACAAGACTGGACACTCCTCCCACTCCTTATCCTCTACCCTCGCTCTCCAACCCCCAACACGTTCCAGATGATATTCTCGCCGCTGACTCAGCCTCTCCGCCGCTAGAGGCAATTGGGCCAGACCCAAGCACTCCAGGGGACTTCTCTGCAGCAGCAGCAACCCCTCCTCCCATGGAGGAAGCTGGGCCACCTAAAGGAACCCGCCGGTGACGGATAATAGAAAACTCGGAAGCCCCTATGATGCTTCCTCTCCGTCCCTACGGGCCAATGAACCGATCCAACTGGCACCCAAACACCTTTAAATGTAGGTAGCATCTGTCCACTTATCGCCAGACTCTAATAGCGGGTCTCCGAGTGGCCGCCAGAGGGCCGACTAATTTGGCCAAGGTAAGAGAGATTATCCAAGGGCCTAATGAGTCTCCCTCTATGTTTCTGGAGAGATTTATGGAAGCATATAGGAAATATACTCCTTTTGATCCTCAGGCAGAGGATGAACAAGCATCTGTTGCAATGGCCTTTATCGAGCAGGCTGCCCTAGATATTAAGAGAAAGTTACAACGTCTAGATGTATTACAAGATAAGACCTTGAGAGATTTAGTAAGAGATGCTGAGAAAGTATATTATAAGAGAGAAACTGAGGAGGAAAGGGAACAGAGGAGAGAGACGGAAAGGGAACAAAAGGAGGATGAAAGGAGCAAAAGGCAGACTAAAGCATTGACTAAGGTTCTGGTCAGAGCACCAAATATGCCAGAAGTTAAAAAGCAGGGAGTCAGAAAGGGATACCTGGGCCCCCGCCAATGGCTGCCCCTGGCCTCAGATCAGTGTGCCTACTGTAAAGAAAACAGGACACTAGGCCAAAGAGTGCCCCCGAAAGAAGCAGAGATGCCAGTCCGCCGTGCTGACTCTAGAAGAGGACTAGGAAAGTCGGGGCTCGGATCCCCTCTCCGAGCTCAGGGTAACATTTAAAGTGGAGGGGACCCCAGTGAACTTTGAAGTGGATACAGGAGCAGTATAATCAACCTTTAAGACCCCACTGGGCCCCCTATCAAATAAATGGTCCCCTGTTAAAGTACTAATGGCAGTAGATATTGGGCTGGGACAACTAAGAGGACTATGGACCTAGGAAATGGAAAAGTCCACCACGCTTTCCAAGTAATCCAAGAATGCCCATCCCCATTGATGGGCTGGGATCTGCTTACCAAACTCTGGGCTAGAATAACCTTTAACCCTGATGGTCCCCAAGTGGAGTTTCTAAAGCCTTCAGTAAAAACTCCCATAGTCATGGCTTTGACAACATCCGTAGAAGATGAACATCAACACTTCGCGCCTCCTAGGACTGATCAAACAGGCAAACTACCCCAGAAATGGATAAAAGATTATCCTAATGCCTGGGCAGAAACTGCTGGGTTAGGTCTAGCCATATAACAACCTCCAATAGTAGTAGAATTAAAAGCCTCTATCTCTCCAATCAGTGTTAAACAATATCCTCTAATCAAAGAAGCTAAGGATGGGATAAGGGCCCATATTCAGAAATACCTGGCTCTTGGGGTCTTAAGGCCCTGTCATTTGTCCTAGAATATCCCCCTGCTACCAGTAAGAAAGCCAGGAACTGGGGACTACCGGACGCTTCAATACCTAAGAGAGATCAACAACAGAGTGCAGGACATTCACCCCACTGTACCGAATCCATATAATTTGCTTAGCGCTCTGAATCTGGAGCAGGAATGGTACACTGTGCTAGACTTAAAAGATGCTCACTTTTGCTTGCCCGTACATAAGGACACTCAGTTGCTGTTTGCTTTTGAGTGGATAGACCCCGAAAAAGGAACATCTGTCCAACTAACCTGGACTAGACTCCCACAGGGGTTCAAAAACTCTCCCACTCTCTTTGATGAACCCCTCCACAAGGACTTCAATGACTTCAAAACTGCACACCCCGATGTCACCATACTCCAATATGTGGATGGTCTGCTACTGGCAGCCGACACCAAAGAGAACTATGAGTCTGGGACCCAAGCATTATTTTCCAAGCTTGCTCGGCTTGGATATAGGGCTTCTGCCAAAAAGGCCCAAATTTGTCAGCAAGAAGTAATCTTCCTGGGTTATTCTCTTAGGGGTGGCAAAGGATGGCTCACTGAGCCCACAAAACGAACCTTTGTGCAGATACTGCCCCCATCTAATAAGAGACAACTCAGGGAGTTTCTTGGGACTGCCGGCTTTTGCAGGTTATGGATTCCTGGGTTCGCGTCTCTGGCTGCCCCTTTATACCCGCTGATAAAGGGGGATGCCCACTTCCAATGGACCCCTGAGCACCAACAAGCTTTTGATAATGTCAGAAAAAAGGTGCTGCTATCTGCTCCGGCCTTAGCACTCCCAGATATAGAAAAACCCTTCAGTCTCTACATCGAGGAAAAGAAAGGAATAGCACGGGTTGTGCTCACTGAGACTTTGGGACCTTGGAAAAGGCCGGTAGAATACTTATCAAATAAACTGGACCCAGTGGCTAGTGGGTCGCCCCATTGCTTAAGAGCTATAGCAGCGGCAGCCCTTCTAATAAAAGATGCTGATAAATTAACGTTGGGACAGAAGCTAACGATTATAGTCCCCCATGCCCTGGAGTGCATCATCTGTCAGCCTCCAGAGATGTGGCTATCAAACTCTAGAATAACCCACTACCAGAACCTCTTGCTTGACAAAGACAGAATCACGCTGGGACCCGCTGCTCCACTCAACCCGGCTACACTGCTGCCAGAAGAATCATCAAGACCCGTTGCTCATGAGTGTCAACACATACTGGCAGAGGAAACCAGTATACGACGAGACTTGAAGGATCAGCCACTGCTTTGCCCTGAAGTTGTATGGTTTATGGATGGCAGCAGCTTCCTCCAAGATGGTAAGCGGTGGGCTGGAGAAGCAGTAGTTAGCAAAATTAATGTCATCTGTTCCTCTGGTCTCCCAGAACTGACATCAGCCCAAAAAGCAGAACTGATTGCCCTTACAAAAGTATTGGAACTAGCAACAGGCAAAAGGGCCACCATATACACTGATAGCCACTATGCATTTGCCACTGCAAATGTGCACGGGGCTATTTACCATCAAAGGGGGTTATTAACCTCCACCTGGAAAGAAATAAAGAACAAAGATGAGATCCTCCAACTTCTCTCAGCAGTGCAGGGCCCTAAGGAACTAGCTATAGTGCACTGCCCAGGGCACCAGAAGGGAAACGAACCCTTGGCGGTTGGAAAAACAAGGGCAGATGAGGAAGCTTAATTGGCAGCCCTAAATGGAGTGACTGTGTTAACTTTTTCCACACCAGGGGGAACAACAATCAGGAGACTTGGCCGCACCGGAACATTCAGGCAACTTATCATCTGAGGAGACAGATACAGAACTCTGGGATCCTACAGAGCCAAGTTTACAATTTCAAAAAGCCCACCTTTATGTCAAAGACGTACACCAGCTCACCCACTTAGACTCAGAGAAGATATAGGCACTCTTAAAGGACCGGAGAAAGGACTTATTATTGACTGACTCACAGAGGAAAGAAATAGCTGAGCAGGTGACTAGAGCTTGTCAAGTCTGCCAAGTAGTTAATGCTTACCCCTCCAAGCTTCCTGCAGGGAAGCGCTTACAAGGAACCAGACAAGGACAATTCTGGGAATTGAACTTTACTGAAATTAAGCCAGCAAGGTATGAACTTAAATATCTCCTAGTCTTTGTAGATACTTTTTCAGGATGGGTCGAAGCCTTCCCCATGAAGAAAGAAACAGCTCAGATGGTAGTCAAAAAGATCGTAGAAGACATTTTTCCAAGGTTCGGCCTGCCTAAGGTAATAGGGTCCGCTAACGGACCGGCATTCATGCCCCAGGAAAGTAAGGGATTTGCCAGGACCCTGGGGATTAATTGGAAGTTACATTGTGCTTATAGACCCTATAGCTCAGGACAGGTAGAAAGGATGAATAGAACCATCAAAGAGTACTTAACAAAATTAAGCTTGGATACTGGCATAAAAAATTGGACTATGCTCCAACGTTATGCACTGTTTTGTGAAAGAAATACCCCCCCCCGCCTCTTTGTGTAACCTCACCTCTTATGAAATTCTCAATGGTGCCCTTCCTCCAGTAGGGGACCTAATCCCAACTATGAGACTTAATGATTCCTTTCACACCCCCTTGCTTGACAGATTTAAAGCCCTTTAACAAACCCAGCACCCAGCGATACCTGTGGAAACATTTGGCCTCTGCTTATCAGACTGGAGACGAGGGAACCCCACATTGATATCAAGTGGGAGGCTTCGTCTACGTGAGATGGCGTCAGGTGTCATCCCTGGAACTCCACTGGAAAGGACCATACCAGGTGCTGCTTATAACACCCACAGTGGTGAAAGTGGATGGGATCACTTCCTGGATCAATGCCTCCCATCTCATGCCTGAGCCCTGTACAGACTCTGGCTGGAAACTTCTACAGACTGGTATCCATCTCAAGTTGCGTGTCCGTCATGTGGGTAGGGCTATGGATTCTTCCCATGACCACCAGCAGCCCTAATCCCCATCAGCGTGCTCAGCAACAAGGGCAAGTAATGAATCCTAATGGGCAAGTAGTGTGATCTATTTCACAAACAGCCACCTTATGGACTTGGTGGCCATCTCTCCACCCGGAAATTTGTCAGCTTGCCATAGGCTTCCCTGACTGGGATCTCCCTGACATAGAGGACCCCACACAGATCCCACTCAAACCCTAACTAGGGCAACATAGACCACCTTAACCCATGAATTGTGGATGTCATCTCCCCCAGCTCAGGTGTAAACTAGCCAGTCTTGACTATTATGTGTGCCCACCTGATTTCCAAAGTCATAAAACAGGCCCAAACCTGTGGAGGACCCAGTGACTTTTATTGTAGATCTTGGGGTTGTGAACAAACGAAAGCTGCATGGTGGAACCCAAACTCCTCAGAAAGGTATGATTCCGGTAGGATGAAATGACACCTGGATTGATCCCAAGAAATGTGCTGCTTGCCCAGTGGTGTCAAAAACTCACTGTGGAAAGAATACTCTATGTTACCCCCTCAATATAACTTTCACTTCCAAAGGAAGGGGCTACCTCAGAAAAACCTGGCCTATGGGAAATACGTGGGGAATGCGATTCTATATTTATGGCCCAGGTGATGAATTTGGTCTCTGGTTCACCGTCTGGCTTAAAAAGAAAGAAAATCCCACAGCAATAGGACCCAATCCCCTCAAGCCAGGGATTAAGCCTCCTAAACCTTCCATGCCTAGATCTACCAGAACCCCTCTACCATCTAATACTTCCTGGATTCCGTCTTTGCCTACTTCCCCAGTCCAGAGTACATCTGACTCCTCCCCCTGGGAACTAATTAAAGGAACCTTTATGGTACTGAACTCCACACAGTCAGAACTCCTTGTATTTCAGCCCAGGTCTTTGACAGCCCTGTAAATTATTGTGTAATGGTGCAGATACTCTCCAGGGTACTCTATCATAATGCCTAATCATTTGAAGGTCTACTAGGGGGACAAACAACCCGATATCAAGGGGAACCATTGTCCCTTACTCTAGCCATCCTATTGGGGATAGGAGCTTCTGCAGGAGTGGGTATGGGAACAGCTTCTATGATGCGTGGTTAACAACAAATGGCCCAATTAGAAACAGCAATAAATCAAGACTTGAAGACGTTAGAGACCTCCATCACAGCTTTGCAGGAATCCTTAACCTCTCTCTCTGAAGTTGTTTTACAGAACAGGTGAGGATTAGACCTCCTCTTGATGAGGGAGAGGGCCTCTGTGTTGCACTGAGAGAAGAATGTTGTTTTTATGCTGACCATATTGGAGTTGCAAAATAATTCATGAGTAAATTAAGAAAATACCTTGAAGAGCGCCAGAGAGAATGGGAGATTCAACAAGGGTGCTTTGAGTCATGGTTAACCGAGTACCCCTGGTAACTACACTAATATCAGACTTAGCTGGACCCCTGATCATCCTTATGGTGTTGCTAACTGTGGGACCTTGTTTGCCTAACCACATAGTTTCCTTTCTCCAGGCTCAGATTAGGCAGGTGAAACTCATGATAATCAGACAGAAATATGCTGCACTGGTAGGAATAGAATGTGAAACCCCACAATAATTTTGATTCATTACTTTTAAGATTAAAAGTAGTCAGAAAAAGGGGTGGGAAATGAAAGAATAAAAGAAATTGAAATTGAAACGTAAAGAACCAGGTTTTGTACATTTTCCAAGCTGCACTCAGAACCTGAAATTCCTGTGGCACTTAAGACAATTCCCGGATCTTCCCATTAGATGTGTGTTGAAATCTTCCCTGACCACCTCGTTACTTAACCACCCCTTCCCAGAAACCATGCAGATTTGCACGTATACATCTCAGTGCTTCAACCAATCAGTTTAAATGTATACTCCTTCTCACGGCTGACCAATCACCCGCTGCCCAACCTGTTCCCACCAATGAATGTGCTAATCATGTTTTAGAGTTATTATTTGATTTTCCCGCGGTATATGATGATTTTATAAAGGAGTCTATGATGTATGTAAAGTCCCTGCCCTCTCTAAAGAATGTATATAAACTCTGCTCAAGTTGTTCTCGGGGCTCTTTGTTCTTTGCTCCTCTGAAGTGAGCTCTGAGCCTCAGCATGCTGGACCCCCAATAAACCCTTTGCTGTGGCATGAGACAGTCTCTTGGTGGTCTTTTCCTCCGAAGTTCGCCCGACATTTTCAGTTCCTGACTTCCGTCAAGTGAGAATAGGGATCATTTGGGTCAAATGAGTTCTTCAAAGCCCTACAGTGGATAGCCCATAGGTGCTTGGGTTTTCTCATGACTCCAAATCACATAGAAAATCTACCCCTGACAGTCATTAGGCCTCAAATTGGAGAAGCAGAGCAGTATTAAAGGCAGGCTTATTTGATCACTCCTGGTTCAAAGGAAGGGTGTTTAGGCCACCCTGACTTTTGGCAAATGAGTGGCAATGGAGCTTATTTTGGACACTGTCTTGGGCTGCACCCCTCATGGAAACTTCCAGCCAGAGGTTATGATGCGTGTCTGTGTAGAAGAAGATGAGGCCCATGTGGGAGTGTTTTGATTTAAATTGTGGTCATATGTGTGGTAGCTGGAAGAGATTACTGGGTCCTCCTGGGCCTGAACTCTGGTGTGACTCCTTTTAGACACTGTGTCCTGGAACTGAGCTTAGTGAAGTATTGCCATGAGTTGTGTTGGGATTTGAGGAGGCCATGCATGAGAGTCGCCCTTGGAACCTGAGATGTAGGCCCAGGGTAGCTTTCCACAGAGCACTGGGAATCTCAGTCAGGATACCACAAGATTTTATTCTGAAAGACTTGGCAGCCATAGTTGAGATCAAAACACTCATGGATCTCAATTGTAGACCTCAATGAGCCTGGCTTCAGGTGACCTTTTGGACACTCTTTGGGAAGCCTTGCCTGTGAGAGTTCTCCAGAGTTTTCATTGAAATGATCATACTCACCATTTAATGGTTCCTGCATGAATTGAAATCCACTGTGCCTCCAACTTCATCCTTGATAAATGGCTAGATAAATAGTTTAAATTTTTGAAATTCCCATGAACAGGTGGCATACAGAACCTTTGGATGTCCTATTTCTGATCATGAGTGTACCAGACAGTGCCTTGATTGTTTGGGTTTAATGAAAATGGTGTAGAACCGAGATGACAGTAATTTGGAGCCTGATGAGTAGAGGGCCTAGAGCAGCGGTAGGCAGGTGTGTGATAAAACATCTGTGATGGGGCCATGTGGATCTGCCTTTGGATTCCAAATGTCATGAGACGGACATGGTGCAGCCAGGAGACCATTATAAGTAAACACATCTTGTTATATGGAGAGGTTTTAGGGTAATTTACAGAATCAGGTTGCTATGGTCAAGGGAGCAAGCTATGTGGTATAGAGGCCGGTTTCATGAATGCTCATGTGTGAGCCACCACATGTGATAGAACTCCCTCCAGCACTGTGTCCCAGTTGAACTCCTTGTATTTCATGAAGCAAATACAAAACTCGCAGTGCAGCAGCAAGAAACACCAGGAAAAGTGGAGGATTACTAAATGGCTTCACAGTCCACACGGGCAGACACTTAGACCACTGTGTCCCAGTTGAACTCCATGTATTTCGTGAAGCAAATACCAAAGTCGCAGTGCAGCAGCAAGAAACACAATGAAGAGTGGAAGAGGAACAAATGAATATACAATCCACGCGGGGACACACTTAGCCCCAAGTGGCCATAGTATACCTACAAAGAGAGAATTCAGCACTGCTCCCTCATGTTCATTGGAATATTACAATTTATGTCCTCCAGGTCACATAGATGCTGACCCAGCTTTGATCGTCTCACTAGAAGGAAGCAAAAGCTCCTGAAAACAACATATATTTCAAGTGCCCAAACTCAGAGGCAGTTTCTCAAGAAGTCTTTAGGCCAGCAGAGCTCTGTGATTGTGGAGTGCTTACCCTGTCCCTTACTTTTGAAAACTCCTCTACCACCTCCATGGTTGTGAACTCCTGATCAAATTCCATTTCAGATATGTATTCACATATTTTCTATCTCTTTTCCTCTAATTGTGTCTTACTTGGGGCGAAGGTAATGTCAAGGGATTGTTCTGGATGAGAGTGGGAAGATTTTTCTGAAGCACATATTTGCATACACATTGGATTCATTTTCCTATTTTCCATTCAAAATACTGAATCACTGACATTAACACATACCCTACTAGACTCTGACTACTAATCCTAATATGTTGGAGAAAAATACCCCCAAAAGAATAGAACTACAAGCAGTTCAGAGGAGGCATGGAGGATAGTTGGGCTTGCCTTTTGAATTATATAGTGTAGGAGTTTTAAATCTTGTCAATTTTTTTTGAAATAGTTCTCCATGTATTTTAAAAGTTAAGAAATATGTGAATTCCTGTCTCCCTTTCTCTGAAGCCTATTCAGCACCTGTATTTTTATATGCACATTTAGAATCCTAACTGTTACCACACGTACGTTCTTGTGTGGAGGCTGAATTGGCAGATACAAATTGTGAAAAGGGATCACTCGTCCTAAACGCTGTTGGAACTGAAAATTCAACCTGTGGGTGAGCTTCCTAGTTGAACAACATTATACATAAATCGATGTTCAGTAAAATGAATTTATTTGGATCTGTGGATGATATATATTTCATGGTGATTTTAAATTGGCATATAGTGCTACTTTTTAATGTCTGTGAATGTTTGTGTGTTTGTGTGTGTGTATATATATATATATATATATACACACACTCTCCAGATTTTTCAAAATATGAAATATATGTGTATTATTTTACACATCCTAAATTTTTCATATTCATGAATGTGGATTTATAATCATCTTTTCACAAGATTATTCTCAGAAATATTCACATACCCTACTAGACTCTCACTACTAATCCTAATATGATGGAGAAAAGTAACGCAAACAGAATAGAAATACAAGCATTTCAGAGGAGGCATGTTGTATATTTGGACTTGCCTTTTGCATGATAAATGGTAGGTGTTATAAATCTGGTCAATTTTCAATTGAAATAGTTCTCCATGTGTTTTTAAAATTAACAAATATATGAATTCCTGTCCCTTTCTCTGTAGCCTATTCATCACATGTATTTTTATATGCATTTATAGTATCCTACCTGGTATCACATGTACATTTTTGTGAGTTGGCTGACTTGGTAGATACAAATTGTGAGAAGAGATCACTCCTCCAAATCGTTGTTGGAACTGAAAATTCCACCTATAGGGGAGCTTCCTAGTAGAAAAACATTATACATAAACTCATGTTCAGTAAAATAAATATTTTTGCATCTTTGGATGATATATATTTATAGATGAATTTTGAGTGGCATATATATTGCTACTTTTTAATGTCTGTGTGTGTGTGTTTTGTGTAATATATATATATATATATATATATATATATATATATATATATATATATATACACTCTCCAGATTTTTGAAAATATGAAATATATGTGTCTTATTTACACTCGCTAAATTTATTCATGTTCATGGACTTGGATTTATAATCAACTTTTCACAAGATTATTCTCAGAAATATTCATCCACCTGAAAAACAGATTTAACTAATATTTCTACAGTAACTGACCAAGTTTAACATCAATGCACCTTGATTCCGATATGACAAGCTGTGCATTTTGACGTTCATTTTTATTAAACCCTGGTACATTAATATTTATTCGCATTATGGACATCATAGGATATATATTTCATCCACAAATTCACAAATTTATGGGCATTTGTTTCACTTTCAATCAATTCCTGCTTCAGAACACATGTATTCCTCCAGGTGTCTTGACTGGTCTTTTCATGTGACTTCTACCCAAACACATTATTTTCGATTTTCATAATCAATTTTGAAGCAAAACTCACACCCTTTATGATAAACCATAACCCTAATATTACAAATAGATGTATAATTGGTTTGAATGAATGTATGTTTATCAATATAAAATTTTCTTTATATTTTCAGATACCACTTCAATCCATTTTTTAAAGTTGAAACCAATTATATTCTTTATTCACACTATTGTCTATTCATACATTTTCTCTATATTCAGAGACACAGGGTGCACGTATTTGTACCCCCAATACTAATTTATATGTCTTCAACATATTGCTTCCAGAAATGGTGGAAGAAATACTCATGTCACCTGATATAAATATACATTTTTTCAGTGTAATATTCTGGACACAAAACGCAAATGTCACACTTATGATTGTACCAAATCCTAAATAGGAAGTGAGCATGGATTACTAAAACCATCCATGTCCAGGTTGCCTAATGCTCTCAAATGTCTATCCTGTCGGTGACTACATATTTGTTTCTTCCTAAGATTATATATTAAATCTCAACCTGTTGAAAATGTCTAATCCTATCACTCACTTTATACTTTGCCTGATTTCCTAATGTTTCTATTGATAAATGCTTTCCTACATATTTTTTCCAGTTCATCACTGTGACCAACTCTTCACATGTGCTGACATTTACATTCACTCTCTAACCAAAACTCTATTGCTAAAGTACTTTTGGTCCAAATCCTATTCTCACTCTTCTATCTAAACCTACACTATCTTCCTAATCCTACCGACTATCCCTTTTTGACTGGATGTTTTCTTACACATTCAATCAACCAAGGTACATGGTCCTTTGCCATTATATATCGATTTATCTGAGATATCTGTGCAGAACATTGTTCAAAGCTAAGTTTCCCACTCCAGTGCCCAGTGCACTTCTGGGCTTCAAATCTTATCTAGAATTCCATTGTCATACTTATATTTCACCTCTATATTCTTATAAATACCACAGGATCCCAATATTCTTATTCATCCAGCAGAATGATTCCTAACACAAATCGAACCTGTTATTAACCCTAACCATATACTGTTCCCTCAATCTATCTTTACAAAAGAGCAGGACTGAGTTGGTCTTACAATACAAAAATGTAGGGAGACTTTCACCTGCTGAGAAGCTCAAAGGTCTATGCAGATATAATCCCTGGAGAAGATATAGGGAACTATGAAGTACCTGAGAGAGAAAAAGTCATCTTCAATTGCAAACAACCTGGTCATGACGAAGGGATGTGTCTGAATCAGCCTCTATCTTCTTAATGTAGAGAAGATGGACCAAACCAGGCCTATGTAGAGAGCTGTTCCCAGGTGCCTATGGTTGATATAACTTTCTATCTTGTGAAATTGTAACAGGAAATAGGGGCAGCCTCCATCTCATGAGACCCTTGGAAACAACTGTTAGGACAAAGTGGTTGCAAAGGCAGCAAATTCAATCAGTTCCAGAAAGAAGTGACCTCATCTAATTTTCTTGTTGAAGGAACACTCTAAACTTGGAATCCAGGCACCCAGAGGCAGTCCCAGTTCCAGTCCCAGTGGGCTCACTTGTTTAGATTTACAGAGGACAGAGTCCGTCTTTCTTAGTAAATACTGATGTGAGTATGGCCAAATGCCAGGTGAGCTCTGAAGAGGGGCCTTTCCTGAGAAAGCAGGTAGTGTCTCACTGCTGGTCCCGGACAATTTCACAGAGTTAGCCAAAGAGACCTGATCTGAGACAGGACAGGCCGTTTCGGGGGAACATAAAATGGTCCACCAGTCAGAGGGCTCTCCAGATAGTCACATACCTACTTGGAGGAAGGAGGTGCCTTTGTGGTTGTGGGTGTGAGTTTGTGGTTTTGTCTCATGTTCTGAGAATAGGTAGGAAAGGCAGTTTGTTTGGTTTGGAATGGACTGTGTCTACTGAGTGCTTTGACAAGGCAAGTGTTTCTATGTCTGTGTATCCCACCGTGTCTGTGGTTGTAGACATTAGAAAAGAGAATGCATCAATGGATTTGTCATGTCTAGTAGAAAGCTTCTCAGCATTCATCCTGCCTAATTTATGAATGGACTGTGGATTGCCTTATAAATGTGCAACACCTACTATCTTCCAAAGTTCCTGTTTTCTTCGTAGAATTATGGCCACTCTTCAGAATAGGCTTATGATTTTATGTCCACCATATGAACCACCTCCAAGATCTGTGACATGGCTATGTACTGGATAGCTGAAGGGAATGAGAGCATGTCAGAAAACACAGATATCATTGGGACCAGGAGAGTCTCAATGGAGAAACCCTGCTTTGGGTCTTTTGCTTACCTATTTGTCTGTTGCCCTGAATGTCAGGAAGTTCTTTGACTCAGGCCACCCCTTTTTGAAGCCTGAAGAAAACAGTTTTCAAATGAAAATGAATGGGCATCACCTTGGGCTCTTTGCTTAATTGCTTTAGAATGGGATGTGTCTGAATCAGCCTCTTGGCCCTGTGTGAGGCTGTGGCTTTGATTCTCAGCACCTGATGGGTCTAAAGAAGGATCCCATGTGTGCATCCAAAACCAAAATGGCCAAAAGAGCGGTCATTGTGGATGGAGTCTCTCATCTTCCTCTGTAATGTTCCTGCCTCCATCAAGTGAGAATAGGGATCCTTTGGGTCAAATGAGTTCTTCAAAGCCCTGCAGAGTCTAGCCCATAGGTGGTTGGGTTTTCTCATGACTCCCATTTACAAAAAGAATCTAAACCCCACAGTCAATAGGCCACAAATTGAAGAAGTGGAGCAGTATTAACGGCAGGCCTATTTGATCACTCCTGGTTCACAGGAAGGGAGTCCGGGCCTTTAGGCATATGAGGGGTAAGGAAGCTTCTTTTGGACATTGTCTTGGGCTGTGCCCCTCATAGAATCCTCCAGCCAGAGGTAATGATGAGTGTCTATATGGAAGAAGATGAGGTCCATGTGGGAGTGTTTTGGTTTTAATTGTGGTCACTTGTGTGGCGGTTGGAAGAGATGAATTGGTCCACGTGGGCTGGAACTCTGGCGTAATTACCCTTAGAGACTGCATTCTGGAACTGATCTTAGAGAAGTATTGCAATGAGTTGTGTTGGGATTTTAGGAGACCACGCATGGAGTCCTTGGAAAATGAGTCTTGACCCAGGGTTGCTTTCCACAGAGCACTGGGAATCTCAGCCAGGATATCACATGATTTTATTCTGAAAGACTTGGCAGCAATAGTTGAGAGTCAAAACAAACATGGACCTCATATTGTAGACCTCAATGGGCCTGGCTTCATGTGAACTTTTGGCCACTCTTTTGGAAGCCTTGCCTGTGAGAGTTCTCGAGAGCTTTCATTAAAATGAGTTTCCTCAACATTTAATGGTTCCTGAATGAATTGAAACCCACAGTGCCTCCAACTTCATCCTTTAAAAATGGTTAGACAAATACCATGAAATGTTTAAAATTCCCATGAGCAGGTGGCACTGGAAAACCTTTGGATGTCCTGTTTCTGATTATGAATATACCAGAAGGTGCCTTGATTGACTGGTTTTCATGAAAATGGTATAGAAAAGAGATGCAAGTAAGTTCGAGCCTGCTGAGTAGTGGACCTAGAGAAGTTGTGGGCAGGTGTGTGATAAAAAATCTGTGGTTTGGCCATGTGGATCTGCCTTTGGCTTCCAAATGGATTATGACTGATATGGTGCAGCCAGCAGACCCTTCTCTCAAAAGGCATCTTGTTATATGTAGGAGTTTCAGGGCAATGTTCAGAATCAGGTTGCTATGCTCAAGGAGGCAAGCTGGTGGGATAGAAGCATGGTTGGTGCATTTTCCTGCAGACCCTGACCCACCACACGTCACAGAACTCGCTCCAGCACTGTGTCCCAGTTGAACTCCTTGTTTCATGAAGCAAATGCCAAATTGCGAGTGCAGCAGCAAGAAACAGCACGAAAAGTGGAGGATGACCAAATGGGTTCACAGTGCACACGGGGAGACACTTAGCCCCCATTGGTCACAGTTTACCTACAAAGAGAGAATTTAGCAAGGCTGCCTCATGTCCATTGGAAAACAAGAAACCATGTGCTCACAAAGGTCACAACAATGCAGACCAGCTTGGATGGTCTCACTACAATGGAAGCTAAAGCTCCTGACAACAACATATATTTCATGTGCCCAACCTCAGAGGCAGTTTCTTAAGAACTCTTTAGGCCAGCAGAGCTCCATGTTTGTGGAGAGTTTACATTGTCCCTTAATTTTGGAAACTCCTCTACCTTCTCCAAATTTGTGAAAATTGAGCAGTTTCCATTGCAGATATGTATTCACAGATTTTCTAACTCTTCTGCTCTAATTGTGTCATACATGGGGCGAAGGTAATGTCAAGGCATTGCTCTGGATGAGAGTGGGAAGATATTTGTGTAGCACATATTTGCATACACATTGCATTCATTTTCAATTTTCTATTCGAAATACTGAATCCCTGACACTATCCCATACCCTACTATCCTCTGACTACTAATCCTAATATGATGGAGAAAAATACCCAAACAGAATAGAAATACAAGCAGTTCAGAGGAGGCATGCTGCATACTTGTACTTACCTTTTGCATGATAAATGGTAGGTGTTATAAATCTAGTCAATTTTTAATTGAAATAGTTCACCATGTGTTTTTAAATTAAACAAATATATGAATTCCTGTCTCCCTTTCTCTGTAGCCTATTCATCACATGTATTTTCATATGCACTTATAGAATCCTACCTGGTATCACATGTACATTTTTGTGAGGTGGCTGACTTGGCAGATACAAATTGTGAGAAGAGATCACTCCTCCAAATTGCTGTTGGAACTGAAAATTCCACCTATAGGGGAACTTCCTAGTAGAACATCATTATACATAAACTCATGTTCAGTAAAATAAATATTTTTGCATCTGTGGATGATATATATTTAAAGATGAATTTTGATTGGCATATATATTGCTACTTTTAAATATCTGTGTGTGGTTTTTTTTTTGTGTGTGTGGGCATGTGTGTATATATATATATATATATATATATATATATATATATATATATATATACACTCTCCAGATTTTTCAAAATATGAAATATATGTGTCTTATATACACTCTCTAAATTCATTCATGTTCATGCATGTGGATTTATAATAAACTTTCCAAAATATTATTCTCAGAAATATTCATCCACCTTAAATACATATTTGTTTCCTAGTACTGAAAACTAACTTCAGTGAATGGTGCATACAAATGTTAATAATTCTACAGGAACTGATCCAGTCTTTCACCAATGCAAGTAGATCCCAATGGGACATGATATATAATATGATGTTCATTTATATTCAACACTGGTACATTATTATTTCTTCAGTTTTTGCTCATTATAAGATATGTATTTCATCCACAAGTTCACAAATTTGTAGGCATTTCTTTAAACTTTAATCACTTCCTACTTCACAACACATGTATTGTCAGGGTTTCTTGACTGGTCTTTTCATGAGACTTCTTTCCAAACACATTATTTTTGATTTCCATAATCACTTTTGAAGTAAAACTCACACACTCTTCATGATAAACCAAAACACTAATATTGACATTAGATGAATAACTGGTTGGAATGAATGATTGTATATGCATATAAGATTTCCAGTAATTTTTCAGATATCAGTTCATCCCATTATATTAAGTCGGAACAAGTTATATTACTTATTCACAGTATGGTCTATTCATGCTTTATCTCTATATTCATAGACATAGGGTACACCTCTTTGTACGCCCAATACTAATTTTATGTCTTCAGTATATTGCTACCAAAAATGGTGGAAGAAATACTTATGTCACCTGATCTACATATACATATTATCACAATAATATTCTGGACAAAAATGTAAATGTTACACTTATGAATGAACCAAGCAAAGCCTAAATGAAATGTGAACATAGATTACTAAAAACATCCATGTCCAGGGTGCCTAATGCTCTCAAATGTCAATATTATTGGTGACTTCATATTTGTTTCTTTCTAAGATTCAACCTCAAGCCTGTTGAAAATGTCTAATCCTCTCACTCACTTTATACTTTCCCTGATTTCGTAATATCTTTATTGATATCTTCTTTTCTACATGTTTTCCCCACTTCATCATCGTGACTGGCTCTTCATATGTGCTGACATATACATTCACTCTCTAACTGAAATCCTATTGCTAAAGAACTTTTGTTCCAAATCATATACTCACTCTTCTTCCTAAAACGACCGACTATCTTCCTAATCCTACCGACTATCCCTTTTTGAAGGGATGTTCTCTTCTACATTCAATCTTCCAAGGTACAAGGTCCTATGCCATTGTATATCAAATTATCTGAGACATCTGTGCAGAACATAATTCAAAGCTAAGTATCCCAATCAAGGGCCCAATGCCCTTATGGGTTTAAAATCATACCTGGATTTCTGTTTTCATACTTATGTTTCACCTCTACATTCTTGTAAATATACCAGGTTCCCAATACCATTATTCATCCAGAAGAATGATTCCTAACACAAATCGAAATCAAACCTGTTATTAACCCAAAACATACACTGTTCCCTCAATCTCATTTTACAGAAGAGCAGGGACAAAGTTGTTCTTACAATACAGAAAAGTAGGGGACCTTCCACCTGCTGAGATCCTCAAAGGTCCATGCAGAAATGATACCTGGAGAAGTTGTAGACAGGTATGAAGGACCTGAAAGAGCAAAAGTCATCTTCGATGACAAACCACCTGGTCAGGATGATGGGATGTGTCTGAATCAGCCTCTCTCTTCTTATTGTGGAGAAGATGGACCAAACCAGGCCTGTGTGTGTGCCTATGGTTGATATACCATTCTAAATTGTGAAAGTGTCAGAGGAAGAAGGGGCAGCCTCCATCTCATGGGGCCCTTGGAAGCAACTGTTAGGACCAAGTGGTTGCAAAGGCAGTGACCTCATTCAGTTCCAAAGAAAGTGTCATACCTCATTTCCTTGGTGATGGAACTCTCTGAACTTGGTATCCAAGAAGCCAGGCACCCAGATGCAGTTCCAGTCCCAGTCCCAGTGGGCTCACTTGTTTGGATTTACCAAGGACAGAGTCAGTCTTTCTTGGTACCTACTGATGTGAGGATGGCCAAATGCCAGGAGAGCTCTGAAGAGGGACCTTTCCTGAGAAAGCAGGTAGTGGCTCACCACTTTTTCCTGACAACTTCACATAGTTGGCCAAGGAAACCAGATCTGAGAGAATACAGGCCATTTCGGGGGAACATAGTATTGCCCACCAGTCAGAGAACACTCCGGATAGTCACAGACCTACTTAGGGGAAGGAGGTGCCATTGTGAGTGTGGGTGTGTGGTTTTGTCTCTTGTTCTGAGAATAGGTAGGAAAGGCGGTTTGTTTGGTTTTCAGTGAACTATTTCTAGTAAGTCATTTGACAAGGTGAGTGTTTCCATGTCTGTGTATCCCACTGTGTCCGTGGTTGTAGACATGAGAAAAGACAATGCAACAATGGATGTGTCCTGTGTAGTAAAAAGATTCCCAGCATTCATCCTGCCCAATTTATAAATGGACTGCAGCTTGCCTTATGGATTGGCAAAACCTACTACCTTCCTAAGTCCCTGTTTTCTTCCTGAATTCTGGCAACTCTCCAGAATAGTCTCATTGTTTTGTGTTCAAGATATGTACCAACTCCAAGGTCTTTGACATGTCCATGTACTGGATACCTGAAGGGAATCGCCAGTATCTCAGAAAACTCAGATATGAGTGTGACCAGAAAAATCTCAGTGGAGATACCATGCTTTGGGCCTTTTGCTTACCTATTGTTCTGTTGCCCTGAATGTCAGGAAGATGTTGGGCTCAGGCTACCCCTTTGTGAAGCCTGAAGAAAACAGTTTTCAAATGGAAATGAATGGGCATCACCTGTGGCTCTTGCTAAATTGCTTCGGAAAGGGATGTGTCTGAATCAGGCTCTCTACCCTGTGTGAGGCTGTGGCTTAGATTCTCAGCACCTGATGGATCTAAAGAAAGATCCCATGTGTGAAACCAAAACCAAATTCGCAAAAAATTTCAGTCATTGTGAATGAATTCTATTGCCTTTCTCTGTAGGTTCCTGAAATCAATCAAGTGAGAATAGCGATCCTTTTGGTCAAATGAGTTCTTCAAATCTCTGCAGAGGTGCTTGTCTTTTCTCATGACTCCAGTTCACATAAAGAATCTAAACCCCACAGTCAGAAGGCCTCAAATTGGAAAAGCGGAGCAGTATTAATGACAGGCCTATTTGATCACTCCTGGTTCACAGGAAGGGTGTCCTTCCCACCCTGACTTGAGCCAAATGAGGGGCAAGGGAGCTTATTTTGGACACTCTTTTGGAATGTGCCCCTCATGGAAAGCTCCAACCAGTGGTTATGATGAGTGTCTATAAGGAAGAAGATGGGGCCATGTGATAGTGTTTTGTTTTTAATTGTGTTCATTTGATTGGCGGTGTGAAGAGATGACTGGGTCAACCTGGGCTTGAACTCTGGTTTGATTCCCCTTAGAGACTGCGTTCTGTAATTGACCTCAGAGAAGTATTGCCATGAAAAGTGTTGGGATATTAGGAGGCCACGCATGAAAGTCACCCTTGGAAACTGAGATCTAGGCCCAGGGTGGTTTTCCAAAGAGTACTGGGAATCTCAGCCAGTATATCACATGATTTTATTCTGAAAGACTTGGCAGGGATAGTTTTGAGTCAAAACACACATGGACCTCACATTGGAGACCTCACTGCGCCTGGCTTCATGTGACCTTTTGGCCACTCTTTTGGAAGCCTTGCCTGTGAGAGTTCTCCAGAGCTTTCTTTGAAATGAACTTCCTCAACATTTAATGGTTCCTGAATGAATTGAAACCCACAGTGCCTCCAACTTCATCCTTGAAAAATGGCCAGATAAATACCATGAAATTTTTAAAATTCCCATGACCAGGTGGCACTGGAGAACCTTTGGATGTCCTGTTGCTGATCTTGAGTGTACCAGACCCTGCCTTAATTCACTGGGTTTCATGAAAATGGTGTAGAACAGAGATGCCATTGAGTTATAGCCTGCAGAGTTGTTGGCCTAGAGAAATGGTGTGCAGTTTTGTGATAATACATCTGTGTTGTGACCATGTGGTTCTGCCATTGGCTTCCAAATTCATTGTGACTGCCATGGTGCAGCCAGGAGACCTGTATATGTAAAAGCATGTTTTTATATTGAAAGATTTCAGGGCCATGTTCAGAATCAAGTTGCTATGGACATGGGGGAAAGCAAGTTAGAGCCTGCAGAGTATTGGGCCTAGAGAAGTGGTCTGCAGTTGTGTGATAATACATCTGTGTTATGGCCATGTGGATTTCTCATTGGCTTCCAAATTTTTTGTGACTAACATGGTGCAGCCAGGAGACCCGAATATGTAAAAGCATGTTTTTATATGGAGAGGATTCAGGGCCATGTTCAGAATCATGTTGCTATGGACAAGGGGGCAAAGTATGTGGGAAAGAAGCCTGGTTGTTGCATTCTCCTGCAGACCCTGACCCACAACACGTGACAGAACTCCCTCCAGCACTGTGTCCCTGTTGAACTTCTTGTATTTTGTGAAGCAAATACCAAACTCCCAGTGCAACAGCAGGAAACACCACGAAAAGTGGAGGATGACCAAATGGCTCCACAGTCCACATGGGGAGACAATTAGACCCCAGTGGCCACTGTTTACCTACAAAGAGTGAATTCAGCACTGCTGCCTCATGTTCACTGGAAAATAAGAAACCATATCCTCCAGGTCACATAGATGCAGACCCAGATTTTATTGTCTCACTACAAAGGAAGCTAAAGCTCCTGAAAATAACGTATGTTTCAAGTGCCCAACCTCAGAGGCAGTTTCTCAAGATGTCTTTACGCCAGCAGACCTCCATGTTAGAGGAGTGTTTACCATGTCCCTTACTTTTGGAAACTCCTCTACCACCTCCAAGGTTCTGAACTCTGAGCATTTTCCACTCAAGATATGTATTCACAGATTTTCTAACTCTTCTATTCTAATTGTGACTTACTTCAGGCGAAGGTAATGTCAAGGATTTGTTCTGGATGAGAGTGGGAAGATTTTTGTGTAGCATATATTTGCATACACATTTGATTCATTATTCTATTTTCCATTTGAAATACTGATCCCTGACACTAACTCATAACCTACTGGACTCTGACTACTACTCCTAATATGATGGAGAAAAATAACCCAAACAGAATAGAAATCCAAGCAGTTCAGAGGAGGCATGGTGTATAGTTGGACTTGCCTTTTGCATAAAAAAGGGTATGTGTTATAAATCTAGTCAATTTTCTGTTGAAATAGTTATCCATGTGTTTTTAAAGTTAACAAATATGTGAATTCCTGTCTCCCTCTCTCTGTAGCCTACTCAGCACATGTATTTTTATATGCACATATAGAATCCTACCTGGTATCACACGTACATTCTTGTGAGGTGGCTGACTTGGCAGATACAAAATGTGAGAAGAGATTACTCCTCCTAAATGCTGTTGGAACTGAAAATTCAATGTATGGGTAAACTTAGTAGTTAAACAACATTATACATAAATCTATCTTCAGTAACATGAATATTTTTGAATCTGTGGATGATGTATATTTCATGGTGAATTTCAATTGGCATATATATTGCTATTTTTATAGTCTCAGTTTGTGTGAGTGTGTGTGTGTGTGTGTGTATATATATATATATATATATATATATATATATATATATATATATATATACATACATATATATATACTCTCCAGATTTTTCAAAATATGAAATGTATGAGTCTTATTATACACTCCCTGAATTCATTCATGTTCATGTATGTGGATTTATAATCAACTTTTCACAAGATTATTCTCAGAAATACTCATCTACCTGAAATACATATTTGTTTCCTAGTACTGAAAACTAACTTCAGTGAATGGTGCATACAAATTCTAATATTTCTACATTAACGGACGCAGTTTAACATCAATTCAAGTAGATTCCTATGGGACATGATGTGTATTTTAACGTTCATTTTTATTCAACACTGGTACATTACTATTTCTTCAATTTCTGCACATCATCGTATATATTTATCATCCACAAGTTAGCAAATATATAGGCGTTTGTTTCACTTTAAATCACTTTCTGCTTCAGAACACATGCATACCTCCAGGTTTCTGGACTGGTCTTTTCATGAGACTTCTTTCCAAACACATTATTTTCAATTTCCATAATCACTTTTGAAGCAAAACTCAAACACTCTTCATGAAAATCCATAACCCTAATATTTCATTCAGATGTATAATGGGTAGGATTAAATGTAGTATATCAATATAAGGTTTTCTGTATATTTTCAGATATCAATTCAATCCATTATTTAAAGTTGGAACCAGTAATATTATTAATTCACAGTATTGTCTATTCATGCATTATCTCTATATTCATAGACAAATGGTACACCTATTTCTACCCAAAATACTAATTCATATATCTTCAAAATATTGCTCCCATAAATGGTGGAAGAAAAACTCCTATTACCTGATCTACATATATTATTTATTATAGTAATATTCTGGACACACATAGGAATGTTCACACTTATGATTGTACCAATGTAAAGTCGGGCGAGCGTCGGAAAAGAGACCACGAAGAGACTGTCTCATGCAACAGCAAAGGGTTTATTGGGGGTCCAGCATGCTGGGGCTCAGAGCTCACTTGAATAGAGAAGAGAGCCCTAAGAACAGCTTAAGCAGAGCTTATGCAATTTACGTGGTGAGAGCAGGGAGGGAAATTTATTGATGGGTCAGGTCGAGTGAGTGGTTTGCATGCCAATGGGAGAGGGAGTACATTCAACAGTTTGGCAATTGGGGACAGCACATTCTGGGAACAAGATTAGCAAACAGTTTTCAAGATTTCATCAGTATTTTGTTAAGCATACAGAAAAACAAGAAGTTAAAAGTACATATTTTATTAACCTTTCATTCCCCACTTCTTATTCTGGTTAATTTTAATCATAAAAATGAGCATTGCGGGGTCTCACATTTTATGTCTTCTAGTGAGGTATATTGTTGTCTGATTACCATAAGTTTAACTTATCCAATTTAAGCTTGTAGAAAGGAAACTAGATGGTTGAGCAAACAGGGTCCTACAATTAGCAATGAAATGAGGATTATTAATGGACTGGCCAGGGCTGATAAAAGCGTAGTTAACCAGGGGGACTGTGTGAACAAAGACTCAAACCACCCTTTTTGTGCATCTCTCTCTTGTTGATGCTCTTCTAGGCGTCTTCTTAATTTACTCATAGATTTTTTTAAAACTCCAGTATGGTCGGCATAAAATCAACTTTTTCCCTCAATGCAGCACAAAAGCCCCCTTCTCTCACGAAGAGGAGGTCCAACCCTCGCATGTTCTGTAAAACAATTTCAGAGAGAGAGGTTAAAGATTCCTATAAAACTGTGATGGAGGTTTTTAATATCTTTAAATTTTGGTCTATTGCTGCTTCTCATCGGGTCATTTGTTGTGTCACATGGACTAGGACAGTGATTCCTGTGCCCACACCTGCAGCAGCTCCTTTTCCTAATAGGATGGCTAAAGTGAGGGATACAGGTTCCCAGAGGAACCGGGTTGTATGCCCCCGTATTTGATATTTAAATTAACCTGCCTCATGATAGAGCACTCTGGGAAACATCTGAACATTACATAATTAATCACATCTGTTGACCATTTTATGAAAACATAAACAATGTTTAAGTATATAGAATTATACTGTTGTAAGGACGGACAATTCAAGGCACCTAAGATAGCACCGAAGACAGCGAAACATACCTATTTGGTTGCAACGGATTTAGAGGGCATTGCTTCTGTTGTAATCAATTAGTCACCTGATCTCCAAATTTAGGTAGTTTCCGAATTTTGTACCCAACATGTAAGGGAAGGGGCTCAGAAGTTCACAGTCTGCATAAGTTCACAAAAAGAAGTTTTCGTTTCTATTGTTTTTTTCATCTGTTCTGGGCAAGTTAACATTTTAAGGACACCTGGAGTGGGAGAGCTTTTTTCTTCTCTTTTTTTTTTTCTCACTGCCAGCTGTAACAATGGAGCTCATTTGGTAACTTATTTATCTTAGAAATGTAACCATGTCTGTGAAGCCCCAGCTCAAGGCCAGAGGCCTTGTTCACATGTTTTGTGAAAAACTAGTAAGGGGGAGTCTAGCTTAGGAGTGCTGATTTTTCCAGCCAGTGGCCAAATAGAACAGGGAAACACGAAAAGGGGAAGTTTATCTACATTGAACTCTTTTATAGGGACTCTTTGGCTGAAAGTCCTAAAGTCAGCCATGGTGAAGACTGCTGGAGAAGGTCATTTAAGACTTTTCTGTGGGCCTGGTATAGACGGGGAAGACAGGGAAGGCGGGTCTGAGAGCAGCACCTTGGGTCTGAGCATGAGGAAGGAGACATGTAAAAGAATAATGGGAAAGGGGTTTGGAATTTTCCAGGCAACAAAACTTGAGCAGTAGAACAGATAGAGCAGAGGGGAAGATGGGAGTTTGTATCCCAAAAAGCCTGTGAGGGACTTTAAATTCTTAGTAACCTGTTTTCAGTGATGACAGAGCAACTTTAAAGGCCATTTTCATTACATCTTGGATAGGGGTCTGAGGGCTCTCCTTAGCTGGTTTGAGCTTTGGGTTAGCTGGTAAGAGGACCTGGTGGGACCTGGTGCGGGCACTGACAGGAGAAGAGAGTAGTGAGTGGGTGGATGGGTACCTCAGTACCTGCTACCTCAGCAAGGGGGCAATAATCTGAGAACCGGTGGTTTGGGTTTTTGATCTAGTAATTGGAGGGAAGAAATCAGGTTGCTGAGGTGGGAGTGGCAGCAGAGAGTCTGGAGCAGAAAGCTGAGGGTGAGGATCTATTGGATAAGCATAGTTCAGGATGTGAGTGAAGGAGGGAAAATGCCTCCACTTAGGGGAATTTCCTTCCACCCTTTGTGCACTTGCCGAAGTTAAAAAGGTCACGGAGAATTTTAGGATCTAGAGACCCCTCTGGGGGCCATCGGTATTGGTTGTGTAATTGGTAATATGGCCAATGCTGTGTATTGAATTTGATGAGGAGTTTGGGTTCCACCAGGCACCCCTGTATGCTCACATTCCCATGACTTACAGAAGAAGTCGGCATTTCCCCCACACAGCCATGTCTGTTTGTGGCTTTGATAGTCCGCTGGGCAAACATAGTAATCTAGGCTAGCCAACCTGCATCTGGCTCTCGTGTCCCTACATCCATAATGTTTGTTTCTATTACCTATGATACGGAAAGGATTTATTGGAATTTTAGTTGGATCCCCTTCATCAGGGATATCCCAATAGGAAAGACCTATAGCCAGCTGACAAATGTCTGGGTGGAGAGATGGCCACCATGTCCCTAAAGGGGCTGTATGCAAGATAGACCATACTTCTTGTACAGTAGGATTTGTGATCAGCCATTACTGCTGAACAGGCTGATGAGGGTTAGGACTACTCTTGGCCAAGGGGAGAGTCTGTAGCCTTATCCACATGGCGAATACGCACTTTGAAAGTGTTACCAGTCTTTTCCAGTTTCCAGTCAGATTTTGGACAGGGCGCAGGCCAGAGATGAGAGACATGGATCCATGAAGTGATTCCGTCTACATTTACCACTGTAGGTGTTATATGTAGCACCTTATATGGTCCTTTCCAGTGGGGTTCCAGGGATGACACCTGATGTCGTCTAATGTAGACGAAGTCTCCTACTTGGTATCGATATGGAGTCCCCTCGTCCCCAGGTTGGTCGGCAGTGGCCAGATGTTTCCACAGATATTGCTGATTTCTTTCAAGAGCTTTAAGTCTGTCAAGCAAGGGGGTGTGGAAGGGATCGTTAGGTCTTAGAGTTTGGGTTAGGTCCCTTACTGGAGGAGGGACCATAGAGAATTTCATAGGGGGTGAGGTTACACAAGGAAACAGAGGAGTATGAGTATTTCTTGCATGAAACAGTGCATAAAGCAGGAGAATAGATCGATCTTTTATGCCGATCTCTAAGCTTGATTTTGTTAATTCTCTTTAATGGTTCTATTATTTTTTTTTTACCTGTACTGAGCTCTGGGGTCTATAAGCACAATGTAATTTCCAATTAATCCCCAGGGTCCTGACTAATCCCTGACTTATCAGGGCAATTAACGCCAGTCCATTATCAGACCCTATTGCCTTAGCCAGTCCGTATCTTAGAAAAATATCTTTCAGGATCTTCTTGACCACAATTTGTGCCATTTATTTTGTTGTTGTTGTTTTTTTTTTTTTGTGTGTGTGTGTGGGGGGGGGGGAAGGCTTCAATTAATTCATCCTGAAAATGTATCTACAAAGACTAGGAGATATTTAAGTCCATAACTTCCTGGCTTAATTTCAGTAATGTCCACTTCCAAGAATTGTCCTGGTCTGGTTTCTTGTAGGTGCTTTCCTGCAGGAAAGTTGGAAGGGTAAGCATTAACCAATTGACAGACCCGGCAGGCTTTTGTTACCCGTTCAGTTATTTCTTTCGCTCTGAGTCGGTTAGTGGAAAACTCTGTTCTTGATCCTTCAGGAATGCCTGCAGTTTCTTTGAACCAAGGTGAGTGAGTTGATGTACATTTTTAACTTAGTTTAGGGCTTTCTGAAAATGCAAGCTGGGCTCAGTGAAGTTGAGGGTTTCAGTGTCAGTGTCCTTAGATGTTATCAAAAGCTTGCTGGTGCTCAGGGGTCCATTAGAATTGGGCATCTCTCTTTAACAGCGGGTATAAAGGAGCAGATAAGGACGCAAACCCAGGTATCCATAAGCTACATAAGCCAGCAGTCCCAAGAAACTCTCTGAGTTGTCTGCTGTTAGATGGGGGTGGTATCTGCTCAATGGATTGTTTTCTGGTCTCAGTGAGCCATCGCTTACTGCCCCTAAGGGAATAGTCCAGGAAGATTACTTCTTGCTGGCAAATTTGGGCTTTTTTGGCAGAAGCACTATACCAGAGTTGAGCAAGCTCGTATAATAATAATTGGGTTCCAGACTCACAGTTTTTCTTGGTGTTGGCTGCCAGTTGCAGGTCATCGACATATTGAAGCAGGGTGACGTCAGGGTGCATAGTTCTGAAGTTGTTGGGGTCTCTGTGGAGGGCTTCATCAAAGAGAGTGGGGGAGTTTTTGAACCCCTGTGGGAGTCTAGTCCATGTTAGTTGACCAGACGTCCCGGTTTCTGGGTCTACCCACTCGAAATCAAATAGCAACTGACTATCTTTATGCAGAGGCAAGCAAAAGAAAGCATCTTTTAAGTCCAGAACAGTATACCATTTCCGCTCATGGTTCAGAGTGCTAAGCAGATTGTACAGATTATGTACTGTGGGGTGAATGTCCTGCACTCTGTTGTAGATCTCTCTTTGGTCTTGAACGGTGCGATAGTCCCCGGTTCCTGGATTTTTATACTGGTAACAGGGCAGTGTTCCAGTTCAAATGACAGGGCCTTAGGACCCTTAAGGCCAGATATTTCTGAATATGGGGCCTTATCCCATCTTTAGCTTTTTTGCTCAGAGGATATTTTTTGACATTGATGGGGGGGCTGAAGTTTTTAACTCCACTGTTATTGGAGGATGTTTCACGGCTACGTGTAACCCAGCAGTTTTTTCCTAGGCATCTGTGTAATCTGTTATCCATTTCCGGGGTAGCTTGCCTGTTTGATCAGTCTTGGGGGGTTTGACAAGTTGATGTTCATCTTCTACTGACATAGTAAAAGCCGTGACTATAGGAGTTTTTACTGAAAAATTTAGAAATTTCACTTGGGGGCCTTCAGGGTTAAAAGTTATTCTGGCCTGGAGCTTTTTGAGCAGATGTGTGCCCATCAATGGGGTCGGGCATTCTGGGATTACTAGGAACGAGTGATTGATTTTTTCTTTCCCCAGGTCCATGGTCCTCTTAGTTGTCTAAGCCCCATATTTACTCCCATTAGCCCCTTGAACTAGAGTCCTTTTTGTTTGATAGATGGCCCAATGGGGCCTTAAGGGCTGAGTATACTTACCCTGTATCCACTTCAAATTTTAACCCCCCCAGCGAGTACTTTGTGTTCTTTTGGCCGGGCCAGCTACCTCCAAGGAAGGAGGGGCTGTGTGTGCCGTGGGGTAGTCACCTGGAGGGCGCTGGGCTGGCCTATATTCCTCCAATGGTGGAGAGTCTGAGTCAGCAGCAGGGGAATCACTTAGAGGGTGTTTGGGGTTGGAGGACAAGGGCAGGGCATAAGGAGGGGGAAGAGAGTCCAGTAGAGTCTTGAGACTCAGGGACAACAGAGGGTGGAGGAGGGGGAGCAGAGGGTTTGAGAGATAGAAAAGTGGGAGAACCAGTAGGAGCGGGGACAGGGACAAGGAAAGGCTTCAACCATGGAAGAGGAGATTTGCAGAGGTCCTGCAAACTAAAGATATATTGCTGTTGATCTGGATGGCTATGTGGCCCCGGCTGAAAGACAATATCTCTGAGTTTTTGAATTAGTGTGAAGTAGAAAGATCCTTCTGGGGGCCATCCGACTCCAAAGGTGGGTCATTCTGAGACACATAGAGTCTTCCAGATCTGACGTTTTACTGAAAAAAAGAAGATTCTGAGCCTTTAAGCAGACTTTGGTCCAGTGATCAAGGTTCAGGGACAGAGGCATTGAAGTGTTCTGTCCCATATGAAAGATACACAAATAGTGAAAGCAATGACACACGACACAGACAAGACAAGACAATAAAGACAGGCAATGGACGTCCAATACTGAGAACAGGACTGAGTAGCCAGGAAAACCTGATGGGCTGACAATACCGAATCCAAAACAAAATATCACTGAGTTTAGGAGACTATTGTTACTCGGTTTCCCGAGTTCTCTGGGGCGTCCCCCAGAGACGTGGCCTGTGGCTCTGTGACACTTCTGTCAGCCACCGTCAGAGAGAGCTCATGCTCATCACCAATAGCCATTTTGCCCATCCCTAACCTGAAACCTGAAACAAGAAAGTGGCGCCTTACTTAACCTGAGATGAGCCTATTGGGGGTCTTTCGTCCAACGCTGCTGGAACTCGCTGGGGCCCTCAGATGTAATGGTCAGGCGACCATTGGAGGAAGAGACCACCAAGACACTGTCTCATGCAACAGCAAAGCACCCAAAATTCTGGGGCTCAGACCTCACTTGAATAGAGCAGAGAGCACTGAGAACAGCTTAAGCAGAGCTTATATACTTTTCTTGAAGAGGGCAGGGAGGGAAGTTTATTGATGGGTCAGGGCAAGTGGGCGGTTTGCATGTAAACGGGTGAGGGTGTACATTCTGCAGTTTGGCAGTTGGGGACAGCACATTCTGGGAACAAGATTAGCAAAAAGTTTTCAAGATTTCAAGAGTGTTTTCTTAAGCATACAGAAAAACAGGAAGAGGCAAGTACCTATTTTATTTATTTTCAACAAAGCCTAAATGGAAAGTGAGCATGAATTACTAAAAACATTCATGTCCAGGTTGCCTAATGCTCTCAAATGTCAATTCTATTGGTGACTACATATTTCTTTCTTCCTAAGGTTATATATTCAACCTCAACCCTGTTGAAAATGCCTAATCCTATGACTCACTTAATAATTTGCCTGATTTCCTAAGGTCTCTATTGATACCTCCTTTCCTACATATTTTCCAAAATTCATTATTGTGACTGACACTTAACATGGGCTGACATTAATATTCACTCTCTAACCGAAACCCTATTGGTAAAGAACTTTTTTCCAAATCTTATTCTCACCCTTCTTTCTAAACCTACTGACTATCTTCCTAATTCCACCGACTATCCCTTTTTGACTGGAGGTTCTCTTCGACATTCAATCATCCAAGGTACAACGTCCTATGCCATTGTGTATGGATTTATCTGAGACATTTGTGCAGAAAGTATAACATTGCTAAGTATCCCAATGAAGGTCTCAATGCCCTTCTGGGATGCAAATCTTACCTAGATTTCTGTTTCCATAATTTTAACTCACGTCTATATTCTTATAAATATCACAGATTCCCAATACCATTATTCATCCTGCAGAATGATTCCTAACCCAAATCGAAACTGTTATTAACCGTAACCACACAGTGATCTCTCAATCTAACTTTAGAGAAGAGCAGGGACAGAGTTGGCCTTAAAATATAGGGATGTAGGGGATCTTCCACTTGCTGAGAACCTCAAAGGTCCATGCAGAAATGATCCCTGAAGAAGATGTAGGCAGCTATGAAGGACCTGAGAGAGCAAAAGTCATCTTCCATTGCCAAAAAACCTGGTCAGGATGAAGGGATGTGGCTGAATCAGCCTCTCTCTTAATGTACAGGAGACGGACCAAACCAGGCCTTTGTGGAGCGCTGTTTCTTGGTGCCTTTGATTTATATATCATTCTAACTTGTGAAAATGTCACAGGAAGTAGGGGCAGCCTCCATCTCATGGAACCATTGGAAGCAACTGTTAGGACAATGTGTTTGCCAAGGCAGTGACCTCATTAAATTCCTGAAGGAAGTAACCTACCTCACTTCCTTGGTGATGGAACACTTTAAACTTGGGATCCAGGAAGCCAGGCACTGAGAGCCAATCCAAGTCCCAGTCCCAGTGGGCTCACTTGTTTGGTGTTACTAAGGACAGAATCAGTCTTTCTTGGTACCTACTGATGTGAGGATGGCCACATGCCAGGGACCTTTCCTGAGAAAGTAGGTATTGGCTCTCCACATGCTCCTGACAACGTCACAGAGTTGGCCAAGGAGACCAGATCTGAGAATGGATAGGCCATATCAGGGGAACATAGTATGACCCACCAGTCAAAGGACACTCTGGATAGTTACAAACCTACTTGGGGGAAGGAGGTGCCTTTGTGGGTGTGGGTGTGAGTGTGTGGTTTTGTCTCATGTTCTGAGAATAGGTAGGAAAGGTGGTTTGTTTGGATTGGAATGGACTTTTTCTAGTAAATTGTTTGACAAGGCGAGTGTTTCTATGTCTGTTTCTCCCACTGTGTCCGTGGTTGTAGACATTAGAAAAGAAAATGCATCAATGGATGTTTCCTGTCTTGTAGAAAGCTTCCTAGCATTCATCCTGCCCAATTAACGCATGGACTGTGACTTGCCTTATGGATGGGCAACACCTACTATCTTACTACGTTTCTGTTTTCTTCCTGAATTCTGGCCACTCTCAAGAATTGGCTCATGGTTTTGTGTCCAAGATATGTACCACCTCCAAGCACTGTGACATGGCCATGTACATGATAACTGAAGGGAATGGGAGGATCTCAGAAAACTCAGATATCAATGTGACCAGTAAAGTCTCAGTGGAGAATCCTTGCTTTGGGCCATTTGCTTACCTATTGCTTCATTGCCCTGAATGTCAGGAAGGTCTTTGCCTCAGGCCACCCCTTTGTGAAGCCTTAATAAAACAGTTTTCAAATGGAAATGAATGGGCATCACCTGTGGCTCTTTGCTTAATTGCTTCCAAAAGGGATGTGTCTGAATCAGCCTTGTGAACCTGTGTGAGGCTGCTGCTTAGATTCTTAACACCTGATGGATCTAAGGTAAGATTCCATGTGTGCTACAAATACAAAATGGTCAAAATAGCAGTCATTGTGTATGAAGTCTCTCGCCATCTTCTGTAAGGTTCCTGACCTCCATCCTGGCCTGCAAAGGCTAGACCATAGATGCTTGGGTTTTTTCATGACTCCCATTCATATAAAGAATTTATACCTGGCAGTCAGTAGGCCTCAAATTGGAGAAGTGGAGCAGTAATAAGGTCAGGCCTATTTGATCACTCCTGGTTCACAGGAAAGGTGTTTAGGCCACACTGACCTTAGGCAACATAGGGGCGAGGGAGCATATTTTGGACAGGGTCTTGGACTTCACCCCTTTTGGAAACGTCCAGCCAGAGGATTTGATGAGTGTCTACATGGAAGAAGACGAGGGCTATGTGAAAGTGTTTTGGTTTTAATTGTGGTCATTTGTGTGGCAGTTGGAAGACATAACTGTGTCCACCATGGCTTGAACTTTGGTGTGATTCCCCTTAGAGACTGCGTTCTGGACCTGACCTCAGAGAAGAATTGCCATGAATTGTGTTGGGATTTCAGGAGGCCACACATGAGAGTCCCCATTGGAAACTGAGATATAGGCCCAGGTGGCTCTCCACAGAACACTGGGAATCTCAGCTACGATATCACATGATTTTATTCTGAAAGACTTGGCAACCATAGTTGAGATTCAAAACACACATGGACCTAGCATTGTAGACCTCAATGGGCCGGGCTTCATGTGACCTTTTGGCCACTCCATGGGAAGCCTTGCCTGTGAGAGTCCTCCAGAGCTTTAATTGAAATGAAATTCCTCACCATTTAATGGTTCCTGAAAGAATTGAAACTCACAGTGCATCCAACTTCATCCTTGAAAAATGGCTAGATAAATACCATGAAATTTTTGAAATTCTTATGACCAAGTGGCACTGAAGAACATTTGGATGTCCAGTTGCTGATCATGAGTGTACCAGAGAGTGCCTTGATTGACTGGGTTTCATGAAAATGGTGTAGAAGAAAGAATCCTGTATGTTGGCGCCTGCTGAGTAGTGACCCAGAGCTGTGGTGTGCAGTTGTGTCATAAAATATCTCTGGTGGGGCCATTTGGATCTGCCATTGACTTCCAAATGTCTTGTGGCAGACATGGTGCAGCCAGTAATCCCTATATGTCTGATCTCTTCATATAAAGGCATCTTGTTATATTTAGAGGTTTCAGTGCCGTGTTCAGAATCAGGTTGCAATGGTTGAGGGGGCAAGCTATGTGGGATATAAGCCTCATTGTTGGATTCTCCTGGAGACCCTGACCCACCACACGTGTGAGAAATCCCTCCAGCACTGAGTCCCTGTTGATCTCCTTGTATTTCATGAAGCAAATACTAAACCCCCAGTGCAGCAGCAAGAAACACCATGAAATGTGGAAGATGCGCAAATGGCTTCACATACCACATGGGGAGACACTTAGCCTTCAGTGACAACAGTTTCCCTACAAAGAGAGAATTCTGCACTCCTGCCTCATGTTCATTGGAAAATAAGAAACCATGTCCTCCAGGTCACATAGATGCAGACCCAGCTCTGATGGTCTCACTACAAAGAAGCTAAAGCTCCTGACAACAACATATATTTCAAGTGCCCAAGGTCAGGGAGAGTTTCTCAATAAGTTTTAGGCCGGCAGAGCTCCATGTTTGTGGAGTGTTTACCTGTTTGACCAGGACAGGAGAAAAGACCACTGACTCCAATTAAAATCAAATTAAAGCAAGCTTATTATTTTTCCACTGGCTGAGCTGCCTATCCCTCTCAAAATGGCAGAAACAAGACAGCAACCCCACCTTTCCTACAGCCCAGCTTTATAGTCCAGTAAGTTACACAAAAGGGGGGTTACAGATAACAGAACTCGGAGAAGCATCACGCTATTGCTAGTTTACAATTTTTTTTTTTGCTGGCCCCATCATCAGAATTTATGAGGACCATTAGAGACTCACGAGAGTCGTTGTCTGGCCAGAGAAGGCCAATATTTATGAGGTGTCACTAAATTTTCAGAGAGGGCTGCTATCTGGTCAGAGAGCCAGGCATGGGTGAGTTCAAGGCACGGACAGGCATTCCAAGCAGATTCAGAATTTGCAGTAATTTATAGGAAAGCAAAATTATCTTTTCATGACTTTGTGGCAAGATGGCTCCCAATTTTAATAAATGATCAGGTTGGGTTTATCATTCCCCCCCCAATTTTTTTTTGCTTTTTAATATTTTTTAAATTAATTTTTATTGTAGGTTGTTCAAAACATTACATAGTTCTTGATATATCATATTTCACACTTTGATTCAAGTGGGATATGAGCTCCCATTTTTACCCCATATACAGATTGCAAAATCACATCAGTTGCAGAACCATTGATTTACATATTGCCATTATCGTGTCTGTTGTATTCTGCTGCCTTTCCTATCCTCTACTATCCCCCCTCCCCCCTCCCCTCCCCTCTTCTCTCTCTACCCCCTATACTGTAGTTCATTTCTCCCCCTTAAATTTTTCTCCTTTCCCCTCACTTCCTCTTTTATGTAATTTTGTATACCCCTGAGGGTCTCCTTCCATTTACATGCAATTTCCCTTCTCTCTCCCTTTCCCTTTCACCTCTCATCCCTGTTTAATGTTAATCTTCTTCTCATGCTCTTCGTCCCTACTCTGTTCTTAGTTACTCTCCTTATATCAAAGAAGACATTTGGCATTTGTTTTTAAGGGATTGGCTAGCTTCACTTAGCATAATCTGCTCTAATGCCATCCATTTCCCTCCAAATTCTATGATTTTGTCATTTCTTAATGCAGAGTAATACTCCATTGTGTATAAATGCCACATTTTTTTTTTTATCCATTCGTCTATTGAAGGGCATCTAGGTTGGTTCCACAGTCTTGCTATTGTGAATTGTGCTGCTATGAACATGGATGTAGCAGTGTCCCTATTGTGTGCTCTTTTTAGGTCTTTAGGGAATAGACCGAGTAGGGGAATAGCTGGATCAAATGGTGGTTCCATTCCGAGCTTTCCAAGAAATCTCCATACTGCTTTCCAAATTGGCCGCACCAATTTTCAGTCCCACCAGCAATGTACAAGAGTACCCTTTTCCCCACATCCTCGCCAGCACTTGTTGCTGTTTGACTTCCTAATGGCTGCCAATCTTACTGGAGTGAGATTTGCAACAAAATGAAACTGAATCCCTTACTCTCGCCATGCACAAAAGTTAACTCAAAGTGGATCAAGGAACTTGATATCAAATCAGAGACATGGCATTTGATAGAAGAAAAAGTTGGCTATGATCTACATACTGTGGGGTCGGGCTCCAAATTCCTCAATAGGACACCCATAGCACAACAGTTAATAACTAGAATCAACAAAAGGGACTTACTCAAACTAAAAAGTTTTTTCTCAGCAAAAGAAACAATAAGAGAGGTAAATAGGGAGCCTACGTCCTGGGAACAAATCTTTACTCCTCACACTTCAGACAGAGCGCTAATATTCAGAATATACAAAGAACTAAAAAAATTAGACAATGAGATAACGAATAACCCAATCAACAAATGGGCCAAGGACCTGAACAGAAATTTCTCAGAGGAGGACATACAATCAATCAACAAGTATATGAAAAAATGCTCACCATCTCTAGCAGTCAGAGAAATGCAAATCATTCCCCCTTTTTTAATGTGTCCCTTCCAAATTTTTGATAGGGTAGGGAAAGAGCAATGAGGGAATTTTAATCCCTCAGGTAACAGTCTCCAAATTTTTAGAACTCACCCAAAATTGGATTCCTGGTTTTACCTGACTTAATTAATTACTTATATTGATATTCTATTTATTTTTGGCTCCATAGTTGTAAGACGAGAGGCGTCACTCATTTTGGCTTCTTCTGAGCTGAGAGAGAGTGACGTGAGTGGGCACAGTATAAGGGACATGAGTTGCTTTTTAGAAGTCAGTTGAGGAACATGAGTTGCCTTTTAGAAATCAGTTCGTTTTGAAGTCTGGTTGGGGAAGAACAGGTTGTAAATTCATCTGGGGATGGGTTCTTCTGTGTGAGAAACAAGAACCATGAGTACTGAAAAAATGTTGCAGCAGCTGGAACATGTCACTGTATAGAAGTTCCCTCAGCAGGCTTTAATATTCCCAGTTATCAGGACTGTCAACTTAATATTTAACATTTAGTGTTACAGTTATCCCTCTCCATAAGATACAGTTTAATGATTTAATATCATCTGATCTTGCAAAATCATTTTACTAGTATGACCTCTGTGTGTAATAGAGAAACCTTTAATTCTGTTACTCAGGGCTGGATAATCGTACTAGCAAACACCAACCCTACCTGTAGGTTAGGAATATCTGTAGGCCTTAAACTAAAAATTTCTGCCTCTGGCAGCTCCTCTTGATAGTCTCTTTTTATAGTTATCAGGCATTCCTTTCTGGGAATCCTTCTTTGTAGCCTCCAGTCTTTCTTATTTTGGGAGGCTAACATAATGTGTATAAAAAATTATTATTATTATTATTAATATTATTATTTAAAATGCCCAGGAATGGCTGTATTTTGGTTTTAACTGTCTTTCCTAAGTGTTTATCATGAAACAGTCAAACTGACTTTTGTTTCTATCTATTGTTAACAGTCAGCTGAGCTTTTATGGGAGTCATTCCTGGGGAAACTTGAGAGCAGCTTCTCAGTTCTGCTAGTGCCATTTGCGCTAGGTGGGTCCAGGTCTTGCTTGACCATGTGGCTACCCTTGGAAGCATCAGGGATGTCTCCCTTCTCTGATGACTCTCCTCTTCTTAGCAAATGCACTGATTGGCTTTCTGTTCTCCAGGGGTCTCATTAATCTCCCTAATTGGGAAGATATGAGGCCCAGAGTTGCAAAGGTCTTTGAGAAGTCCCTTGTTCTCTGGATTCAGACTGACTCAGAGGGCAAGAGCCAAATATTGGTTTTCTTGTCCCTTTTCATGAAACTTTAATATAAATCCTAATCTTAATCATCCAGCAAATAAATTTTAACAGCCTTATATTAAGAGTACTGGGCTTTAATGTCTATAACTTTATAATTATTTATCTTTTTTGTTAACTGGGATCTGTATTATTCTGTCTGTCTTGTAGGTGATGACTTATTATCTTAAATTAACCCATGTTGTGTTCTTAAAGCAACACTTCTGTAAAACACTAACAAGGAATCTTTAGATCACTTATAAGGAAATTACAAAATAAAATTTTTTAACAAGAGTAAAAATACTTAGTTCGTGTAATAGCTACCCTGAAGTTTTAAGCTGAGTTATACATTATATCCCCTGTTTGAGATCCTAGAAATCTTGACAGAAAAAAAAAACAACTTTTGAACATAACTTTAAATGAAATAATATCTGACCTACTGCTTTCGTAGTCATTCTCACATATAGTAAGATGGGACACAGAGCCTTATCTCAGGTAAGGCAGGGCTCTTTATAAAACTTAAGTGTTTTACTTCTAAAGATGATCTTTGTTTTTTTAAATATCATTTTACAAAGATTACATATATTATTTGAGGTCACATGAACATTAGTTAACACCATATGATATCACATTTAAAACATGAATTTAAGAAAGGCTGAAAGTTTTTAACCTTTATATAGATTAGACTCTCATTAACATAAAAATACATTTAAATTGTTCCCCAATGTAAAAAGTAACATACAACTTTACATATCTTATTGATAAGAAGTAAATGAATGCCCAATATATTTTTTTACCATACAACTTCAGAACACCAGCTTGAAATAATGCTCTTTTAAAGTTTCTACCTTACAGATTCGTATACCTGAAAGATATGAGCACATTAATAGCATCACAATTACATTGAAGTTTCTACATTAACCAAGTTTAGCTTTTAAATAAATGGCAGTACAGTGCTCTAAAATAACAGTTCTTATTTAATCAGTTGTTTAATTTTTATGGTTGCTTGCTCTAGAAAAAATAAAACTTAATAAACACAATGTTATGGGTAAACTTATGTTTTAAGAAATTTTTGTCTCTTTAACACATGACTGATTATTACAATCTTATACAGACATTAGTACAAACTTATACAGACCTTAGTAAATCAATCAGATATCTAACAAAAGTACTCATGAATGAGTAATCCCATATCAAATTTACTTTACTTATTTATCAATATATTAGACAAATATATTGAACAGTGTAAACCATTTTTTTGTTGAAGGAAAAGTCTTAGAACCAAGGCATATTAGAACATTTGTAGACATTAATATTTTATTAGATTTTTGAACACCTAGAAAAACTTGTAAGCTTAAATTTAAAGACATTTATTTTTATCTCTTTATCCAATTTAAATTCAACTATTTAAATCACTTGAATTAAAGATCTTTGGATCCACTTTTTAAAATTTGTTTTTATGAGCGTTTTTGTTTTAATGAGTGCTCTTTATAAATGTTAATTTGTGTATCATATATATGATATACGGACAAATGAATATATAGACATACAACACATACCAAAATTGTGCACACATAATAATAGTAAAGGCCTTGTAGCTTTTCCAGGTGAAATATCCATTGCAATGTTTCAAAAACTACACAGTTAGTCAAAGATAGAACTGGTCAGAAAAACATCATCCTAGGTCTTTAGGATCAAAATCATGAGCTCAAAAAAAAAAATAAAGAATCTAAGGAAAAAATAAGAGTCCTAGAAAAATTGACTGGCCATTAATTAGTAAATACCATACAATTTAATTTTTTTTAGGCCTCAGATCACTCTCCTACTGAGCTTGCAGGCCTCTTTCATTTGCCATTCAACATAAGTCCTGCCTGAGGTCTGGAAGGAGCAGGAAAAAGCTGCTATTCTGAGCAGACACCTCAGGCCTAAGGCATTTCAACCATAATTTTCAGGTTCAGATGTTGAAAATTATAATACAATTTTAAGACAAAATTCACAAAATTTTATGATACAAGTTTAAGACACAGTTTACAAAATTTTACATCTTTATATCTTGTTTTGTCAACAGATACCATACTATGATTTACTATCCTTGTCCAAATTAATGCACTGGTAGACACAGTGACATTTTCCCAGGCTACCCAATTAAAAATTGGTGAAAAAAAAGCCTGAATGATTGGGAAGTTACTTGCCAACTTGGAAGTAGAGTTCTCTAGTTTTCCATCCTAAGTATTTAAGTTCTCTGGCATGAATTATTTGAAATCATAAACTAAACAATTTCCTAAACCCGACTTTTAACTGCAAGATTGTGCAATGCTTCAAAAACCCATTCAGATGCCAGATTGTTACAATAAAACATCATCATTTAGATACACATTCAGCTAAGATCATTCCCAAGAAATGATTTATAATATCAACACATTATTGCACATGTCTTAAAGGGCCAGAAACAAAGACACAAGACAGACTGAAAGGAGCTCCAGACTATGGCTTACAGACAGAAGCCTTTAAACCAGAGCAGATAAGAGAAAAATCTCCTACACCAGTGGCACCATAGATTTTCCCACAAGGGAACCAGATGTTTTCACAGAGGGACAACCTGAAATGTAAAATCAAGGGTCTCCATGGTGACTTTACTGTATTTAGTGTCCCCTTTTTCTTTTTCTATTTTTTAAGAAAACAGAGATGGCAAAATCCTTACAGTGCAGGGAAGGAAGTAGGTAATTCTCTGAAGCAACAGGGCTTGGGCAGCTGCTGGAAGTCCCTCAGTCCCTCCTTTCACTTACAGGATTAGCTCCTCTTGTTCGGTTCCACCCCAAGCACGCTCCATCTCCTAACATTTCAGTAGTCAGCTCTCAAAGAGTTCCGGGGTGTGGGGGGTACCAAAAATTGTAACTTAAAGTTTGGTTCCTGATTTTGAAGCCAATTAATACCAATTTAATAATGAGGACAGGGTTTGAGAAAAAGAAAAAGGGAGATTTACTGCTTTGCTAACAAAGGAGAAAAACAGGGGTCTCTGCCCAATGGTTGTGATTCTATCGATCTGAAGGGACAAGGGGTTTTAAGGAGTTTCACGTGTTAACCTGGGAGATACTCAGTTCTTAGGTCCCCAGCAGGCATTGCCCTCTGCAGTGGGTGTGCTCCAGGCAGCCAGCTAGGGGTTTCTCTCATCCTGCTTAACAAAGGGTATTAAAGTTCATCACAGTTCTTTAAAACACAGTCCAAATGGGTGTCAGTTTACTTGCTTTATTACCCATTTTCAGTTAAGTTTTACCACAGAATTCACACAACAAAACACACTAAAACAAACCAAAAAAAAAAAACATATGAAACACAGAACAAAACACACAAAAAAACAGAAAACCAGCGCAGAAACAGAAAAACAGAGGAACTATGCAACGTCTTGCTAAAGCTCTGGGATAGGAGCTCCTGCGTGCCCATTGGCACCTCTCTATGCTTTCAGAGGAATTCCCTACAGAATATAACAGAGGACAGAATGATTCTCGTTACTGTACCAGACAGGAGTATATGTGTGTCTCCCCAGGACACCACTCTGTCATCAGAAGAGATCTCCCTTAACCGGATATCAGATGTTATATAGGCGCCAGTTACCTATGGAGGCCTCCTCCACCATGTGCTTGCTAATAGTTTTAGGGTGGTGGTTCACTGCAGTGCTCCCTGGACCAAAATCTCACACCAAGGCCTTGGAAATTGCCTCTTCATGCCGGAGCCCTGGAGGGAAGGCCAGCTTCAGAATTTCCAGTAGTCTGGTCTTGTGATCTATTGGGGCAGGGTCATCTCGATGGGAAACTACAAAATATTACACCAGGATGCAAGAAAAGACCACTGACTCCAATTAAAATCAAATTAAGGCAAGCTTACTATTTCAAAGTGGATCCAAAGATCTTTAATTCACGTGATTTAAATGGTTCGATTTAAATTGGATAAACAGATAAATATAAATGTCTTTAAATTTAAACTTACAAATTTTTCTAGGTGTTTAAAAATCTAATAAAATATTAATGTCTACAAAAGGTCTAATATACCTTTGTTCTAGGACTTTTTCTTCAACAACAACAAAAAAAATGGTTTAAACAGTCTCCTACTCTAAGCCATTTTCTACCATCAATGGACCCTTCAGGGGGAAACCATGGACACAATTCTCCTATGTATGAAAAGAATAATTTTAAGTCCTTTTTCTTAACATGTGCCCCCTATGTCTTGAGGGCCTCCTTGAGGCCTGACAAAAACAAATCATGTGACGAAACTGCTTGTCCCATGGTGGGTCACTCACCATGTGTCATCCCCACTCTCCTCCTGGATCTGTCTTTCGGTGGTGTCTGCTGAGGCAATCGCAAGCTCCGCTTTTTTAAGTCTTCCCTGAGGACAGGTTTCCCCCTCAGTCAAAGGCTCGAGCCCCTATTGATCCTCAGGCAGAGGATCAAAAGGCATCTGTCATGATGGCCTTCATTGGGCAAGCTGCCCTGGATATTAAAAGAAAGTTACAACTCTTAGAGGGATCACAAGATATGACTTTGGGAGATTTAGTCAGAGAAGCCGAGAAAGTATACTATATGAGAGAAACAAAGAGAAAGAAAGGGAGCAAAGGGAAGATGAGAGATGCAAAAGACAGACTAAGGCATTGATTAAGGTCCTGGTCACAACAATAAATAGGCCAGAAATTAACAAACAGGAAGACAGGAACGGAAACCTGGACGCACGCCAGAGGCCACAGTGGAGTTTAACTCAGCATTAAAAAATGACAAAATCATAGAATTTGCAGGGAAATGAATGGCATTAGAGCAGATTATGCTAAGTGAAGGAAGCCAATCCCTAAAAATCAAATGCCAAATGTCTTCTTTGATATAAGGAGAGTAACTAAGAACAGAGTAGGGATAAAGAGCATGAGAAGAAGATTAACATTAAACTGGGATGAGAGGTAGGAGGGAAAGGGAGAGAGAAGGGAAATTACATGGAAATGGAAGAAAACCCTCAGGGTTATACAAAATTACGGACAAGAGGAAGTGAGGGGAAAGGGAAAAATACAAGGGGGAAAAATAAATTACAGTATAGGGGGTAGAGAGAGAAGATGGGAGGGGAGGGGAGGGGAGGGGGGATAGTAGAGGATAGGAAAGGCAGCAAAATACACAGACACTAGTATGGCAATATGTAAATCAATGGATGCGTAACTGATATGATTTTGCAAACTATATACTGGATAAAAATGGGAGTTCATAACTCACTTGAATCAAAGTGTGAAATATGATATATCAAGAACTATATAATGTTTTGAACAACAAACAACAAAAGTTAAAAAAACACATGGAGAACTATTTCAACAAAAAATTGACTAGATTTATAACTCCAATTCTACATAATGCAAAAGGCAAGTCCAATTATACACCATGCCTCCTCTGAAATGCTTGTATGTCTATTCATTTTGGGTTATTTTTCTCCATTATATTAGGATTAGGAGTCAGAATATAGAGTCTAGTAGGGTATGGGTTAGTGGGAGTGATTCAGTATTTCGAATGAAAATTAGGAAAATCAATCCAATGTTTATGCAAATATGTGCTAAAATAATCATCCCACTCTCATCAAGAACAATGCCTTGACATTACCTTCGCCCCAAGTTAGACACAATTAGAGGAGAAGAGTTAGAAAATCTATAAATACTTATCTGGAATGGAATATGCTCAGGAGTTCACAACTTTGGGGGTGGTAGAAGAGTTTCCAAAAGTAAGGGACAGGGTAAACACTTCACAAACATGGTGCTCTGCTGACCGGAAGACTTATGAGAAACTGCCTCTGAGTTTGGGCACTGGATATATATGTTGTAGTCAGGAGCTTTAGCTTCCTTTGCAGTGAGACCATCAAAGCTGGGTCTGCATCTATGTAACCTGGAGCACATGTTTTCTTATTCTTTAATGAACATGAGGCAGTAGTGCAGAATTCTCTCTTTGTATGTAAACTGTGGCCAATGGGGGCTAAGTGTCTTCCTGTGTGGACTCTGAAGCCATGTGGTCATCCTCCATTTTTCATGGTCTTTCTAGCTGCTGCAATGGGAGTTTGGTGTTTGCTTCACGAAATACAAGTAGTTCAACTGGGACACAGTGCTGGAGGGAGTTCTGTCATGTGTGGTGGGTCAGGGTCTGCCAGGAGAATGCACCAACCAGTCTTATATCCAACATAGACTTCCCCCTTGTCCCTAGCAACTTGATTCTGAACATTGCCCTGAAACCTCTCCATATAACAAGATGCCTTTACATGCAAGGGTCTGCTGGCTGCACCATGTCAGTCAAAAGCCATTTGGAAGCCAATGGCCAATCCACATGACACCAACACAGATGTTTAATCACACACCTGCCCACCACTGTTCTAGGCCCACTACTCAGCAAATTCCAACTTACTGGCATCTCTGTTCTACACCATTTTCATGAAACCCAGTGATTCAAGGCACTGTCTGGTACACTCATGATCAGCAACAGGACATCCAAAGGTTCTCCAGTGCCACCTGGTCATGGGAATTTCAAAAATTTCATGGTATTTATCTAGCCATTTTTCAAGTATCAAGTTGGATGCACTGGTTTTTCAATTCATTCAGGAACCATTAAATGGTGAGGATGAAAGCTCTGGAGAACTCTAAAAGGCAACGCTTCCCAACGAGTGGCCAAAATGTCACATGAAGCCTGACCCATTGATGTCTACTCAATGTGAGTTCAATATGTGTTTTGACTCTTTACTATGGTTGCCAAGTCTTTCAGAATAAAATCGTCTTATATCCTGGTGGAGATTCCCAGTGCACTGTGGAAAGACACCCTGAGACTAGATCTCAGTTTCCAAGGGCGACTCTCATGTGTGGCCTCCTAAAATCCCACCAAAATTAATGGCAATACTTCCCTGAAGTCAGTTCCAGAACTCAGTCTCTAAGGGGAATCACACCAGAGTTCAGGTCCAGGTGTACCCAGTCATCTCTTCCAACCAGCACACAAATGACCACAATTAAAACCAAAACACTGCCACATGGCCCTCATCATCTTCCATATAGACACTCATCGTAACCTCTGAATGGAATTTTCCATGAGGGGCGAAGCCCAAGACAGTTTCCAAAATAAACTCCCTTGCCCCTCATTTGCCTAAAGTCAGGGTGACCTAGACACCCTTCCTGTGAACCAGGAGTGATCAAATAGGCCTGCCGTTAATACTGTTCTGATTCTCCAATTTAATCCTACTGATTGTCGGGTATAAATCCTTTATGTGAGTTGGAGGCAATAGAACACCCAAGCACACATGGCATCTTTCTTAAGATCTATCACCTTCTGAGAATCAAAGCCCCAACCTCACACAGGGCCAAGAGGCTGATTCAGACACATCTCTTTCCAAAGCAATTAAGCAAAGATCCACAGGTGATGCCCATTCATTTCCATTTGAAAAATGTTTTCTTCAGGCTTCAGAAAGGGGTGGCCTGAGGCAAATACCTTCCTGACATTCAGGGCAACATAACCATAGGTAAGCAAATGGGCCAAAGCAAGGTTTTTAAACTGAGACTTTACTGGTTACACTGATATCTGAGTTTTCTGAGATGTTCCCATTCCCTTCAGCTATCCATTACATGGCCATGTAACAGATTTTGGAGGTGGTACATATCTTGGCCACAAAACCATGAGCCTATTCTGGAGAGAGGCCAGAAATCAAGATGTGTAGAGGACCTTAGGAAGATAGTAGGTGTTGCCCATCCATAAGGCAAGCCACAGTCCATTTATAAAGTGGGCAGGATGAATGCTGGGAAGCTTCCAACTAGACAGGAAACCTCCATTGATGCATTCTCTTTTCTAAAGACTACAACCACGAACACAGTGGATACACAGACATAGAAACACTCGCCTTGCCAAACGACTTCCTAGAAACAGTCAACTCCAAACCATACAAACCACCATTCCTACCTATTTTCAGAACATGAGACAAAACCACAAACTCACATCCACATCCACAAAAGCACCTCCTTCCCCCAAGTAGGTCTGTGACTATCTGGAGTGTCCTCTGACTGGTGGGCCATACTATGTTGCCCCAAAATGGCCTGGCCTGTCTCAGATCTGTTCTTCTTGGCCCACTCTACGAAGTTGTCAGCAGGCAGCATTGAGCCAATACCTGCTATCTAGGGAAAGGCCCCTTTTCTGAGCTCTACTGGCATTTGGCCATCCTCATATCATTAGGTACCAAGAAAGATTGACTCTGTCCTTGGTAAATCCAAACAAGTTCGACCACTGGGACTGGGACTGGGACTGGCTCTGGGTGCCTGGCTTCTTGGATCCCAATTTCAGAGAGTTACATCACCAACGAAGTTAGGTAGGTCACCTCCTTCAGGAACTGAATGAGATCACTGCCTTGGCAACCACTTTGTCCTAACAGTTGCTTTCATGGGTCTCATGAGATGGAGGCTGCCCCTACTTCCTGTGACACTTTGACAAGTTTGAATGGTATATCAACAATGGCCACCCGGGAACACCTCTCCACGCAGGTCTGGTTTGGTCCATCTTCTCTACATTAAGAAAAGAGAGGCTGATTCATACACATCCCTTCGTTATCACAAGGTGTTTGCCATGGAAGATGGCTTTTGCTCTCTCAGGTCCTTCATAGCTGCCTACATCTTCTCCAGGGATCATTTCTGCATAGAAATTTGAGGTTCTCAGCAGGTGTAAGATCCCCTACATTCCTGTATTGTAAGATGAACTCTGTCCCTGCTCTTTTGTAATGTTAGATTGAGGCAAGAGTGTATGGTTAGGGATAATAACAGGATCGATTTGGTTTAGGAATCATTCTGTGGGATGAATAATGGTATTGGGAACCTGCAATATTTATAGGAATACAGAGGTGAAATATAAGTATGTAAACAGAAATCTAGGTGAGATTTGAAACTCAGAAGTGCATTGGGCAATTGATTGCGATACATAGCTTTAAATTACGTTCTGCACACATGTCTCAGATAAGTCGATATACAATGCCATAGGACTTGTACCTTGGATGATTGAATGTAGAGGAGAACATCCACTCAAACAGGGATAATCAATAGGATCAGGAAGATAGTCAGTAGATTTTGGAACAAGGGTGAATTTAGTATTTGTACCAAAAGTTCTTTAGCAATTGGGTTTTGGTTAGAGAGTGAATATCAATGTCAGCACATGTGAAGGGTCAGTCACAATGATGAACTGGGGAAAATATGTAGGAAAGCCGATATCAATAGAGACATTAGGAAAACAGGCAAAGTACAGGGTGAGTGATAGTATTAGACATTTTCAACAGTTTTGAGGTTGAATATATTAGGAAGAAACAAATATGTAGTCACCGATAGGATTGACATTTGAGAGCGTTATGCAAGCTGGACATGGATGTTTTTAGTAATCCATGTTCAGTGTCCATTTAGGCTTTGGTACAATCACACGTGTGAATTTTGCATTTTGCGTCCAGAATATTACTGTGATAACATGCATATTTAGATTAGGTGACATGAGTATTTCTTCCTCTATTACTGGGAGCAATATTTTGAAAACGTATAAATTAGTATTGGGGGTACAAAGAGGTGTACCCTGTGTCTATGAATATAGATAATGCATGAATAGACCATACTGTGAATAAATAATATAACTGGTTCCACTTTAAATCATGGATTGAATTGATATCAGAAAATATATAAGAAATCTTATATTGATATACAATCATTCATTCCAAACAGTTATACATCTAATTGTGAAATGATAGTTATGGTTTATCATGAAGGGTGTGTGAGTTTTGCTTAAACAATTATAAAGAAAATCGGAAATAATATGTTTGGAAAGAAGTCTCACGAATAGACCAGTTAAGAAACCTGGAGTAATGCATGTGTTCTGAAGCAGGAAGTGATTGAAAGTGAAACAAATGCCTATAAATTTGCCAACTTGTGCAAGAAATATATACCCTCTGATGTGCATAAACTGAAGAAATAGTAATGTACCAGTGTTGAATAAAAATGAACATCAAAATACAAATCATGTCCCATAAGAGTCTACTTGCATTGCTGTTAAACTGGGGCAGTTACTGTAGAAATATTAGGATAATGCCGCAGTCTTGCTGGGCACAATCAGGAGCCACTTGTCAAAAGAAACTAACTTTATTTTTAAAACCACACACGCCAAACAAAACAGCCTCTCAGGAAAAACCCTCAGAGCCCCAACTGCCACCACTGGCTTCCCAAAAGCCTCTTCCTCCCACACAAGCCTCTCTCCACCTCCCACAATCCTCCTGCTCTTGAGGCCGATTGGCTAGGTCATGTGGGCAAAGCCAAATAAGTCCCCTAATGAGCAACTCCGTGGTCTGAAAGGGCAGGGAAACAGCCCAATGAGCATCACCGCAGAGGAGCCAATCAGCTAGATGTTGCTGTGAGCCAATCATCAGCCAGCAGCTGGAAGTTTGCTGGCTTCTGGAATTTTGCTGGGGCCCCTTCGGATGTGGCTCTCAACATCTCCCCCTCTCTGTTTAAACAACACACATGTGGCTTAGGGACAGTGCCTGCCTTAGGTTGTCCAATAGTACATATGGTCCTTACCCGTTAAGTTGGTACCATTGCAATTGGATCTTACCCATCACTGACTACCGGTCCAGTTTACAGCAACACCTGTGGAGAGGTCTTTGTACCACCGGGGGGTGGTGAGGTTCTTTGCCTCACCTCTAATGGCCCCCAAACATTAGCTGGACGATAATGACACACAGAAGAGAGGAAGATACACCAAGCCAATTGACAGCTCCTTTTGGAAAAATTGTACCACTGATGACATCATCAGCAAATATACCCGAACACTACCACAAGTCGCTGCACAAACAGGTAGTTTACAATGCATACAGGAGAGTTCTCAATGTGTCTAGGCAAGTTCTGCAAGCATTTCAGTGATGGCTATTGCAGAAGCTGTAGATTGGTTTTATCTTTGATTTCACCAGCACTGGGATGAAGATAGGAATTCTGGCAATAATGGCTAAAGAAAAATTATGTAACATTCCAGAAGGCACTGAAAGAAAACAATTTTCTTAACTATTTACATTGTCTTGAAGATAATTATTAAATATAATGAAAAGGAAAGGTGAAAGAAAGGAAACAGATCTGTTAACCTCCTTTTTTTCAAATTTTAAAACAAACCTCAACAGCTCTTTACCCAATTTAAATTAAACCATTTAAATAATGTGAATAAAAAAATATTTGGATCCATTTTTTTTATGAGCGCTCATCATATATCATATATGGACATACGAACATTCAAACATATAACACAAAACACAAGTGTGCACACATAATATAATACATACAACACATAACCTAATAGTAAAGGCCTTATAACTTTTTACACGTGAAATCTCCATTGCAATGTTCAAAAACTCTTTTGTCAAAAAATAGAACTGATCAGCAAAACATTAAACTAGGTCTGTATGAGCTCAAAAAACAAAATAGAATGTGGGAAAGGGCAATAATAAAATAGATAATGAAAAAAGCATCCTGGTTCTATCTCAGATGTAAGGATAGTCAAACTGGAATTTTGGATATCAGCTGATAAGGCCTTGAGTCAAATCATCTTCTTTTTGGATGTGCCCTGATATGTCTTATAAAGAATAGATCTTTTCTGTCCCAGATTAGACTTTTTATATTGGAAAGTAAAGAGAAAACAGTAGAGAAAGGAGAAATCTTACCAGCAACTTTAAGGGATACTATAGCATTAACTATATACTGACTATCGGAAAATAAATTAAATACAGAATATTTAAATATCTCAAAAGCTTGTAATACTGCATTAAGCTCTACCTTTTGAGCTGATTGTTTGGGTACTAAAAATTTATAAGTTTTATCAGGTATAACTATTGCTGCTGTACCATTATTTGATACATCAGTGAATATATTTGAAGCATTCATGATAAGTGTTTTTCTTCTCAATTTTGGAAAAATTACAGGATGCGATGACCAAAAAGAAAATAAAGGGTTAGATGGTAAGTGGTTATCAAATGAAACATTAGATTGGACCATGATTATTGCCCAAGTATTTAACTCATTAGCTAACTCATCAATTTGATTCAGAGTATATGGAGTAAAAATTTTATTGGAAGAAATTCCAAACACTCCCTTTGCTGCTTTAATTCCTTTGAGTATTAATTATCCTAAAGCCTCAGGATACCTAGTAAGAATAGTGTAAGGAGAATAAGATAAATGTATCCATAATAATGGACCTTCTTGCCAAAATACTCCTGTAGGAATATTTTTTGTTGGTAGTACAATAAATAATAAAGGCAAACTTATATCAATTCTATCCAAATGCATATTTTCCATATATGTTTCATTGATTTTTATTGCCTTTCTTGCTTCAGGTGTTAACATGCAGGGTGAATTTTTATCTGATAGACCTTTTAGGATATCAAATAAAGGTCCCAACTCTCCTGTTGATATACCTAGATAAGGCCTTATCCAATTAATGTCTCCTAATAACTTTTGAAAGTCGTTATGTGATTTGAGTTGATCTACTCGTATTTGAATTTTTGGTGGACTGACCATTGTTGAGGATAACAGAACTCCTAAATAATTAATTGGAAAATTTAATTGTACTTTATCTATTGCTATCTCTACATTATAATTTTTAATAAGTTTGTAAGTGTGGCATAACTTTCTAGCAATGTGTTTTTAGCTTTGTGTGCTAATAATACATCATCCATATAGTGAAATATTTGTGTTCAGAATTTTGATTTCTAAGTGGCTGGATTACTTTGTTAACATAAATATGACACATAGTTGGGCTGTTAGCCATCCCTTTAGGGAGTACTTTTCATTCATATCTCTGATCAGGACCTTCATGATTCAGTGCAGGGATAGTAAAAGCAAAACCTGGACTATCCTTAGGATGAATTATAATTGAAAAAAAAAAACAATATTTAATATCTATAACTAAAACATACCAGGTTATTGGCAAAGCAGACAATTGAGGAATCCCTGATTGAGCAGGTCCCATAATAACCATCTCATTATTAATGGCTCTAAAATCTTGCAATAGTCTCCATTTACCAGATTTCTTTTTGATGACATAAATGGGAGTATTTTGGGGATATACAGTCGGTTGTATATGTCCTTCTGCTAATTGTTGTTTTACCAGGTCATGGACTGCTTGTATCTTTTCTTCAGTCAGGGGCCACTGAGGAACCCATACTGTCTTTCTGATTTTCAGGTAATTTTTATTGTCTCAGTGGCCCTTTCTGAAAATCCAACCCATGTCTCTCTGTTCCTTGATCTATTTGTATTGGTGCTGCTATGACTTATTCTTGTTTTTCTAATCTTTTTTCTTTCCTAAAACCTTGTCTAGTCATAATAGTGGCTGCATTTTGGTTGATGTTATTTGTTAATGTCAAACCTAATTGATCTAGGACATCTCGTCCCCATAAATTTATGGGAAGATGATCCAATTCATATGGCTGTATAGTTCCTTCACATCCTTTAGGATCATTCCTATCTAATACCATTTTACTTCTATGGGGATTAGTCGCCACTTATAGGCCTCGAAGCGTTTGAGTGGCTTGTTGTAATGGCCAATGTTTTTGCCATTCTTGACGAGAGATGATGCTAATGTCTGCACCTGTATCCAGTAGCCCATTCAATTCATGCCCTTGAATATTTAGTTTTAGCATGGGGCGAGAATCTAAATTTAAAGAAAGCATAGCCAAATCTACACCTTTGGAGCCTAATCCCTTGGAACATCTTTCTACAGTAGGACTGGAAAATTTATCATATAGGCTGGGTATTATTAGTAACTGTGCTATTCTATCTCCTTGTGAAATTACTGATATGTCCTTTGGAGAACTGGCTATAATTTTTATTTCACCTTCATAATCGGGATCAATCACCCCAGGACTTATCATAAGTTCTTTTAGAGTAGAAGAGCTGCATCCCAATAATAAGCCCATGGTTCCTTTGGGAAGAGGTCCTTTTACCCCTGTGGGAATGATTTGAACTCCCATCTCTGGAGTTAGTACTGATCTGGCAGAGGCACAGATGTCCAACACTGTGCTCCCTCTGGTTTGTCTGATGAGGGATCTGATGGACAATGTGTCCTGGGCACTACCCTGTTGGGGTTGCTGGGTTCCTCCAGTGCTCTGTATATTTGTGGTTTGGGGCCCCGGAGCATTGGAACCCCCTGTCCATTTATTTGGCAATTGAGCCCAATGCCTTTCTCCATGATATCGTGGATAAACACCTGGTCCTTGTTCATTTTTTGATAATTGAGTACCCTCTATGGTGGTTTGAGAACAGCACTCATTAGCCCAATGTCTCCCTCTATGGCATTGTGGCCAAATACCTGGTATTCTACTCCTTTGATAACTAATATTGTTAAACCCTCCTTCTATGGGCCAATTCCTTTTAAAATGTCCTGTTTCTTCACATTGGTAGCATGTTCTTGGTCTGGCATCTAAAGCCTGTTTTACTGTAGCTGCCACAATTTGCCCTTGTTCATTAATGTATCTGGCAACTAAAGCCTGTTTTACTGCAGCTGCCATGACTTGCTCTTGTTCATTAATGTCTCTACATAATTAAATCAATGTGTTTAAATCTTCATTTTTCCATGGTCTAATGATATCTCTGCAACAACGATTCGCTTGCTCATAAGCCAGTTGTTTTAGTAATGGCATTGCTTGTTCTGTATTCCCAAAAACTCTGGTAGCTCTTTGAATAAGCCTATCTACAAATTCAGCATAAGGTTCATTAGCTCCTTGTATTACCTTAGATAATTGACCTTGTAAACCTCCATGTTCTTGTAAAGTCTTCCATGCCTTAATTGCATCTACACCAATTTCTGCACATACACCATGATCATATGCAATTTGCTGCGGCTGATCTTCATAAGGTCCCTTTCCTAACAACATATCTAGATTTCTCTGAGGATAACCAGCTCCTGCATTTCGCCTAGCTGTCTCCTTTCAACATTCCTCATTGGCAACCTTCCATAACATGCATTGTCCTCCATTTAGCACAACATTACACATATTATCCCAATCCACTGGCTTCATGTTCAAGTTGTTAATGGATTCGACCATGATTACATTGAAGGGTGCTTGAGGACGATAGGTTGTTACAGCCTCTTTTAGCTGCTTCACTGTTTTGAAATTTAAAGCATGGTAGACACGCTGCCCTCCTCCCTCAAATACAGGGCATGTTAATATTTGAGATCTTGTCTCAGGATCCTAACTATCAACTGCGGGAGTTGGGGGCCTCCCAGCATAAGAAAGTGGCCTTGTTAGTTGGACACTTATGTCATCTGGTGATAGAAAGGTGTTAGTAGCAGTCTCCTGTTGTAAATTTCCCCTGATGTTTTTTACTGTTTTACACTTTCTTTCTCTGTCTAACTAGCTTTAGAGGCCTTCTCTTTTACTTGAATTTTTTCCTCTGTCTGACTAGTTCGAGAGACGTTCTCTTTTACTTGAATAGTTTCCTCTATCTGACTAGCTCGAGAGACCTTCTCTTTTACTTGAATTTTTTCTTCTGTCTGACTAACTTGAGACACCATCTGTTTTACTTGAATCAATATGTCTTCTTCTTCCTCTACCATTGACTGAACTGAAGGCTTTGAACTAAGCAAACAAGATATGAATGTCCACAATGGCAATGTGCCAACTGGCAGAATCCCTGGGCTTTTCTTTTCTATTCTTTTTAAATCTGCACCATGATGGTTCCATTGTGATATATTTAACAACTCCTCCTTAAAAAGCCATGGTCTACATTTTTGTATTGTATCAACAATTGCCATGACTGCTCTTGATTTTACTGGGATGCCTCCTTCCTCTAACAATTTACTTAACACTTTTTTGGTTTGTTTTTTACTAATTTTTGATCCCATATTTCTACTATAATACAAACCAACAAGATAACACCAAACAAAAAAAGAGATAGAACGAAATAAAAATGGAACAACAAAAAAATTATTATAGCCTTTCTCCCTATCTGTTCCTCAGACACAAATAGTTTTTCCTCAGTTGTGAGCAGTTTTTCTTCCATCTCACTCATCTCCAGGGACACGCAACTTAAAACAAAATAGGAATCATAAAATGGCTACCCATCCTCTCGCCCTGCCCTCAAGAGCGAGCAGTTTACCTTATCAGTTACCCTCAGTCGCTCCCCATATGAGCCACCAAATGCCGCTGTCTGGCTGGGCACAATCAGAATCCACTTGTCAAAAGAAACTAACTTTATTTTTAGAACCACACACGCCAAGCAAAACAGCCTCTCAGGAAAAATCCTCAGAACCCCAACTCCCAACACCAGCTTCCCAAAAGCCTCTCCCTCCCACAAAAGCCTCTATCCACTTCTCACAATCCTCCTGCTCTTGAGGCAGATTGGCTGGGTCACGTGGGCAGAGCCAAAAAAGTCCCCCAATGAGCAGCTCCATGGTCTGAATGGGCAGGGAAACAGCCCAATAAGCATCACCGCAGAGGAGCCAATCAGCTAGATGTTGCTGGGGCTGCTGTGAGCCAATCATAAGCTGGAAGTCTGAAAGGCGGGGAAACATCTCAATGAGCATCTCCAATGAGCATCACCACAGAGGAGACAATGAGCTAGAAGTTGCTAAGGCCGCTGTGAGCCAATCATCAGCCTGCAGCTGAAAGTTTGCTGGCACCTGGAAGTTTGCTGTGGCCCCTTCGGCTGTGACTATCAACAGGATACGTATGCACCATTCACTGAAGTTAGTTTTCAGTAATAGAAAACAAATATGAATTTCAGGTGGATGAATATTTCTGAAAATAATCTTGTGAAAAGTTGATTATAAATCCACATACTTGAACATGAATGAATTTAGGGAGTGTAAATAAGACACATATATTTCATATTTTGAAAAATCTGGAGAGTGTGTATGTGTGTATACACACACACACACACACAAATTTTAAAATGTAGCAACATATATGCCAATCCAAATTCACCATGAAATATACATCATTCACAGATCTAAAAATATTCAATTTACTTAACAGGGATTTATGTATAATGTTGTTCTCCTAGGAAGCTCACCCATAGGTTCAATTTTCAGTTCCAACAGCATCTAGGAGGAGTGATCTCTTCTCAAAATTTGTATCTGCCAAATCAGCTACCGCACAAAAATATACACGTGATAAAAGGTAGGATTCTTTATGTGCATATAAAATAGATGTGCTGAATAGTCTACAGTGAAAGGGAGACAGGAATTCACATATTTGTTAACTTTAAAAACACATGGAGGACTATTTCAATTAAAAATTGACTAGAATTATAACACCTACTTGCAAAAGGCAAGTCCAAATATATACCATGCCTTCTCTGAACAGCTTCTATTTCTTTTCTGTTAGGATTCTTTTTCTCCATCATATTAGGATTAGTAGTCAGATTCTAGTACAGTATGGGTTAGTGTCAGGGATTCAGTATTTCAAATGGAAAATAGGAAAATGAATCCAATGTGTATGCAAACATATGCTAAACAAAAATCTTTCCACTCTCATCCAGAAAAATGCCTTGACATTACCTTCGCCCCAAGTAAGACACAATTAGAGGAGAAGAATTAGAAAATCTGTTAATACATATCTGGAATGGAAAATGCTCAGGAGTTCACAACCTTGAAGGTGGTAGAGGAGTTTCCAAAAGTAAGGGAAAGGGTAAACACTCCAGAAACATGGAGCTCTGCTTGCCTAAAGACTTCTTGAGAAACTGCCTCTGAGGTTGGGCACTTGAAATATACGTTGTTGTCAGAAGCTTTAGCTTTCTTTGTAGTGAGACCATCAAAGCTGGGTCTTCATCTATGTGACCTGGAGGATGTTGTTTCTTATTTTCCTAATGAACATGTGGCAGCAGTTCTGAATTCTCTCTTTGTAGGTAAACTGTGGCAACTTGGGGCTAAGTGTCTCCCTGTTTGGACTGTGAACCCAGTTGGTAATCCTCCAGTTTTCGTGGTGTTTCTTGCTGCTGCACTTGGAGTTTGGTATTTGCTTCTTGAAATACAAGGATTTCAACTGGGGCACAGTGCTGGAGGGATTTCTGTCACATGTGGTGTGTCAGGGTCTGCATATAAATGCACCAACCAGGCTTCTATCGCACATGCTTGCCCCCTTGACCATAGCAACTTGATTCTGAACATTGCCCTGAAAAATCTCCATATAACAAGATGCCTTTACACATAAGGGTCTGCTGGCTGCAGCATGTCAGTCACAAGCCATTTGGAAGCCAATGGCAGATCCACATGGCCCCAACACAGATGTTTTATCACACACCTGCACATCACTGCTCTAGGCCCCAACTCAGCAGTCTCCAAATTACTGGCATCTCTGTTCTACACCATTCTCATGAAACCAAGTCAATCAAGGCACTGTCTTGTACACTCATGATCAACAGCATAAGATCCAAAGTTACTCCAGTGCCATCTGGTCATGGGAATTTAAAAAATGTCATGGTACTTATCTAGCCATTTTTAAAGGATGAAGTTGGAGGCACTGTGGGTTTAAATTTATTCAGGAACCATTAAATGTTGAGGAAGTTTATTTCAATGAAAGTTCTGGAGAACTCTCAGAGGAAAGTCTTCCCAAAGAGTGACCAAAAAGTCACATGAAGACAGGCCCATTGAGGTCTACAATATGAGGTCCATGTGAGTTTTGACTCTCAACTATTGCTGCCAAGTCTTTCAGAATGAAATCATGTGATATCCTGGCTGAGATTCCCAGTGTTCTGTGGAAAGCTACCCTGGTCCAAGATCTCAGTTTCCAAGAGCGACTCTCATGCATGGCCTCCTAAAACCCCAACACAATTCATGGCAATACTTCTCTGACGTCAGTTCTAGACCTCAGTCTCTAAGGGTATCACACCAGAGTTCAAGCCCAGGTGGACCCAGTCATCACTTCCAACCACCACACAAATAAACACAATTAAAACCAAAACACTCCCACAAGGCCCTCATCCTCTTCCATATAGACACTAATCATAACCTCTTGCTGGAGTTTTCCATGAGGGGCGCAGCCCAAGACAGTGTTCAAAAGAGCTCCCTTGCCACTTATTTTCCTAAAGTCAGCGTGGTTTTTTACCATTTTTGTTTTGGATACACACATGGAATCTTTCTTTAGATCCATGAGGTGCTGAGAATCTAAGCCACAGCATCACACAGGGCCAAGAGGCTGAATCAGACACATCCTTATCCTAAGCAATTAAACAAAGAGCGACAGGTGATGCGCATGCATTTCCATTTGAAAACAGTTTTCATCAGTCTTCCCAAATGGGTGGACTGAGGCAAAGACCTCCTGACATTCAGGTCAACAGATCAATAGGTAAGCAAAAGGCCAAAAGAAGGGTTTTTCCACTGAGACATTACTGGTCACACTGATATCTGTGTTTTCTGAGATGCTCCCATTTCCTTCAGCTATCCAGTACATGGCCATGTCACAGAGCTTGGAGGGGTACATATCTTGGACACAAATCCATAAGACTATTTTGGAGAGTGGCCAGAATTTAGGAAGAAAACTTGAACTTAGAAATTTAGTAGGTGTTGCACATCTATAAGACAAGCCACAGTCCATTAATAAATCGGGCAGGATGAATGCTGGGAAGCTTCCTAATAGACAGGACACATCCTTGATGCATTCTCTTTTCTAATGTCTTCAACCATGGACACAGTGGAATACATAGATAAAGAAACACTCACCTTGTCAAACGACCTACTATAAAGAGTCCACACCAAACCAAAAAAAACCGCCTTTTCCACCTATTCTCAGAAAATGAGACAGAACCAAAAACTCACACCCACACCCACAAAGGCACCTCCTTTCCCCAAGTAGGTCTGTGACTATACAGTGTGTCCTCTGAATGGTGGGCCATACTATGTTACCCCAAAATGGCCTGTCTTGTCTCAGATCTGTTTTCTTTGGCCAACTCTGTGAAGTTGTGAGGATCCATTGGTGAACCACTTTCTGCTTTCTCAGGAAGGGCCCCTCTTCAGAGCTTTTCTGGCATTTGGCCATCCTCACATCAGTAGGTACCAAGAAAGACTGACTCTGTCCTTGGTAAATCCAAACAAGTGAGACCACTGGGACTGGTACTGGGACTGGCTCTGTGTGCCTGGTTTCCTGGATCCCAAGTTCAGAGATTCCATCACCAAGAAAGTGAGGTAGGTCACTTCCTTCAGGAACTGAATGAGGTCACAGCCTTGGCAACCACTTTGTCCTAACAGATGCTTCCAAGGGTCCCATGAGATGGAGGCTGCACCTACTTCCTCTGACATTTTCATAAGTTAGAATGGTATATCAACCATAGGTACTGGGGAACAGCTCTCCACAGAGGCTTGGTTTGGTCCATCTTCTCTACATTAAGAAGAGAGATTCTGATTAGGACACAACCCTTTATCCTGACCATGTTTTTTGCCATGGAAGATGACTTTTGCCCTCTCAGGTCGTTCATAGCATCCTACACATTCTCCAGGGATTATTTCTACATGGACCTTTGAGGTTCTCAGCAGGTGGAAGATCCATACATTCCTGTATTGTAATACCAACTCTGTCTCTGCTCTTCTGTAAAGTTAGATTGAGGAACAGTGTATGGTTAGGATTAATAACATGTTCAATATGGGTTAGGAATCATTCTGCTTGATGAACAATGTTATTGGAAACCTGCGATATTTACATGAAAATATAGGTGAAATATAAGTATTGAAATATAAATCTAGGTAAGATTTGAATCCTAGAAGGGAATTTGGCCTTTGAGTGGGATACTTAGCTTTGAATTATGTTCTGCACATATGTCTCAGATAAATTGATATGCAATGGCATAGATCCTTGTACCTTCGATGATTGAATGTAGAAGAGAGCATCCAGTTAAAAAAGAGATTTTTGCTAGGATTAGGAATATAGTCGGTAGGATTACGAAGAAGACTGAGTATAGAATATGGACCAAAATTTCTTTAGCAATAGGGTTTCTGGTAGAGATTGAATATAAATGTCAGCACATGTGAAGAGTCAGTCACAATGATGAACTGGGGAAAAAAGTAGGAAAGCAGATGTGAATAGAGAGTAGGAAATCAGGCAAATTATAAAATGAGTGAGAGGTTTAGACAGTTTCAACAGGGTGAGATTGAAAATGTAGTCTTAGGAAGAAACACATATGTAATCACCAATAGGATTGACATTTGAGAGCATTAGGCAACCTGGACATGGATGTTTTTAGTAATCCATGTTCACTTTCCATTTAGGCTTTGGGACAGTCATAAGTGTGACCTTTGCATTTTGTGTCCAGAATATTACTGTGATAAAATGTATATGTAGATCAGTTGACATGCATATTTTTTCCACCATTTCTGGGAGCAATATTTTGAAGATATAGAAATTATTGTTGGGAGTACACAGATGTGTACCATGTGTCTATCAATATATAGACAATGCATGAATAGACCATACTGTGAATAAATGATATAACTGGTTTCACTTTGAATAATGGATTGAATTGATATCTGAAAGTATACAAGAAATCTTATATTGATGTACAATCATTCATTTAAACCAGTTTTACATCTAATGGTAATATTAGTGTTATGTTTTATCATGACGGGTGTGTCAGTTTTGCTTCAAAAGTGATAATGGAAATCGAAAATAATGTGTTTGGAAAGAAGTGTCACAAAAAGAGAAGTCAAGAAACATGGAGGAATACATGTGTTCTGAAGCAAAAGTGATTGAAAGCAAAACAAATGTGTATATATTTGCTAAATTGTGGATGAAATATACATCCTATGATGTGCATTAACTGGAGAAATAGTAATGTACCAGTGTTGAATAAAAATGAACGTCAAAATACACATTATATCACATAGGAATCTTCTTGCATTGATGTTAAACTGGGTCAGTTACTGTATAAATATTAGAATTTTATTTTGGTGTTATAATACAATTTATTTTAGCACTAGCATGCCACAGAATGTAGAAGAAAGAGCAATGGATTTTTAGTTATAACACTAATAATCTAGCATTTAATGATTATTTTGGGGAGTCTAGAATTTACATAAGGCTATGCAACATAATTTTTTGTATTTAACATTCATAAAATCTTGGAATTTTGGTAATATTTCTCCTTTTTTTATTTTTTCAGTTGTTGATAGACCTTCATTTTATTTATTCGTATGTGGTGGTGAGAATATAACCCACTGCCTCACACATGCTAGACAAGCATGTTAACACTGAGTCACAAACCCAGCCCCTCCACTTTTATCTTTTCATCAAACACTCCTCTCCCTCTTCTTTACTCAATTTCTTCCTCATTTTCCCCCTTCTCTCTCTTCCTTTTTCATTTTCCCTCCATAAGTATTTTTCTCTCATAGCATTACAAACAGTACTATGCTATGAAATTTACATTTAAAACTGTTTTTTATAGTCATTCTTTTCTTGAGAAAATTTAAAAATTATAACCACCTGATAAATATATTACAATACATTTATTATGCATATGTATCTATATTCATGCATATGTGTTACATATATATATATATATATATATATATATATATATATATATACATATATATTTAAAAGTACTTTGATTAGCCTGTTAGAAATAATATAGACCAAGTCTTTCTTAATTCTCAAGTCTTCCAGAATTAACATCTTACAGTGAAAATCAAATAAACATATTTAAGTAAACAGGTATCATTCTTATTTATCAATACTGATAATTTAAGGTTTTTATATCACATTTAGCTGTAATATGGCATATTAACTCTTTTGAATTAGAGAATTTTTTTTTTGAACAACCTATTATTTAAGGACCATATGCACTGACATTTTAAATGGCTTTCTTGTGATTTCACTTTCTATCAATTGCATATTAATTGCCAAATACTTATTTTAGTAATTTTCATATTCATAATTGATATAAAGTCAATTGATTAATTCTTTTTGTAAGGAGTTACTAATTACAGTAGGGACAGTATTAATAATTCTAAATCTTTATAAAAATGGTACAAAAATATTTTCATGCAAAATTATGTATAATTGCATGCTCTAAATGTTTGATTGTTGATACATATAATAAAGAGCTTTTGATGAGTCTCTTCCCCAGTAAAACAGAAAATGCAAAGATATAGTTGGGTATGTATGTCCAAACAAACATATGGAAAAATACACATTATCATCTAGAAACTATTAAATAAAAGATGAAAAGAACAATCCAACACATTGTACCAACTTGTCAGATGAGGTAGTATTCTGGAAGAATAGCCTAAGTCTAGACCTGGTCCATGACAAAATATTCACAAAAAAATAAAATATGAAAAATATAGGAAATGCTATGAGTTTTTCTTGAAGGTAAGTGGATTATCCTTTAATCTCAATTATGTGCATTTTTAAAAGCCAGTTTTCTGGTAAAATAAATTTGTGATAGTTACAAGTACACAAAACAAAGTTTCTGCTTAGCAAAATGAATGCATCTCAACTCTTTTTTAGCTGATTTCTTCCCACTCAACTTTAAACCTTTATTTATTTATTTTTTATTGGTTGTTCAAAACATTACAAAGCTCATCCTATATCATCTTTCATACATTTGACTCAATTGGGTTATGAACTCCCAATTTTCCCCAAATACGAGTTGCAGAATCACATCGGTTACACATTCACATTTTTACATAATGTCATATTAGTGACTGTTGTATTCTGCTACATTTCCTATCCCCTACTATCCCCTACTATACCCCCTCCCATCCCCTCCCATCTTCTTTCTCTACCTCATCTGCTGTTGTTCACTTCTCTCCCTTGCCCCACCTTTCCCCAATTTTCCCTACCCCATTGTTTGAAGATGCTATCCTACTTCCATTGCATGCTTTTAGCCCCTTTTTCAAATATAAGAAAGTTGTAATTTTGAGGATTGGTTTCTGTGTCCTCTATTCTGTACCATTGTTCCACCTGCCTATTTTGTTACCAGTACCACGCTGTTTTTGTTACTATTGCTTTTAGTACAGTTTGAACTCTGGTATCACTATACCTCCAGATTCATATTTTCTGTTTAGAATTGCTTTTGCTATTCTGGGTCTTTTGTTTTTCCATCTTCTAAGATCTTCTTCTCTCTCTCTCTTTAGGGTTCTGTAGTTTTCAGTATATAAAACTTTCACGTCTTTTGTTAGGTTGATTCCCAAGTATCTTATTTTATTTGAGGATATTGTGAATGGAGTGGTTTTCCTCATTTCCATTTCAGAAGTTGTGTTGCTGACATACAGGAATGCCTTTCATTTATGCGTGTTAATTTTATATTCTGCCACTTTGCTGAATTCATTTATTAACTCTAGCCGTTTCATTGTAGACCCTTTGGGGTCTGTTAAATATATTTTCATGACATCTGCAAATAGCGATAATTTAAATACTTCTTTTCCTATTTTTATGCCTTTAATTTTTTTTGTCTGTCTAATTGTTCTGGCTAGTATTTCAAGAACTAAATTGAATAGAAGTGGTGATAGAGGGCATCCCTGTTTTGTTCCAGATTTTAGAGGGAATGCCTTCAGTTTTTCCACATTCAGGATGATGCTAGCCTGAGGTTTAGCATATATAGCTTTTACAATGTTGAGGTAAGTTCCTGTTATCCCTAGTTTTTCTAGTGTTTTGAACATAAAGTGATGCTGAACTTTGTCAAATGTTTTTTCTGCATCTATTGAGATGATCATATGGTTCTTGTCTTTATGTCTATTGATGTGGTGAATGGCATTTATTGATTGCCGTATATTGAACAAGCCTTGCATCCCACGGATGAATCTTACTTGATCATGGTGCACAATTTTTTTGATATGCTTTTGTATTCGATTCGCCAGGATTTTATTGACAAGTTTTGCATCGAAGTTCATTAGAGATATTGGTCTGTAGTTTTCTTTCTTTGAAGTGTCTTTGTCTGGTTTCGGGATCAGGGTGATTTATCCTCATAGAATGAATTTGGAAAAGCTCCTTCTTTTTGTTTTTCTTGAAATAGCTTGAAAAATATTGGTATTAATTCTTCTTTAAAGGTTTTGTAGAACTCCGCTGTATACCCATCCGGTCCATGGCTTCTTTTGGTTGGTAGTTTTTGATGGCTTCTTTCATTTCTTCCTTTGTTATTGGTCTGTTTAAATTGCGTGTGTCTTCCTGACTCAATCTGGGCAGATCTTATGACTTTAAAAATTCATCGATATCTTCACTATCTTCTATTTTATTGGAATATAGTGTTTCAAAATACTTTCTAATTATCTTCTGTATTTCTGTAGTGTCTGTTGTGATATTGCCTGTTTCATCCCGTATGTTAGTAATTTGAGTTCTCTCTCTTCTTCTCTTCATTAGCATGGCTGTGGGCCTGTCAATCTTATTTATTTTTTCAAAGAACCAACTTTTAGTTTTATCAAATTTTTTAATTTTTTTTTGTTTCAATTTTGTTGATTTCTGCTCTAAATTTAATTATTTCTTGTCTTCTACTACATTTGCTGTTGTTTTGCTCTTCCTTTTCTAGGTTTTTGAGGTGTAGTGTGAGTTCATTTATTTGTTGATTTTTTTCTTTTTTTGAGGAAAGAACTCCAAGAAATGAACTTCCCTCTTAAACTGCTTTCATTGTGTCCCATCGATTCTGGTATGTTGTGTCTGTATTGTCATTTGTCTCTAAGAATTTTTTTTTATCTCCTCCATTATGTCTTCTGTAACCCATTGATCATTCAGTAGCATGTTGTTCATTTTCCATGTGATGTAGGATTTTTCCTTCCTTCTTTCATCATTGATTTCCAGTTTCATTCCATTATTATCAGATATAGTGCATGGTATAATCTCCATGCTTTTATATTTACTAAGAATTGCCCTATGGCATAATATATGGTCTATCTTTGAGTAGGATCCATGTGAAACTGAGAAGAACGTGTATCCACTTGATAATGGCTGATATATTCTATATATGTCGTTCAAGTCTAGGTTACAAATTGTGCTGTTGAGTTTGATAGTTTCTTTATTCAGTTCTTGTCTAGAGAATCTGTCTAATGCCGAGAGTGGTGTCTTGAAGTCACCCATAATTATTGTGTTGTAGTCTATTTGGCTATTGAACTTGAGGAGAGTTTGTTTTATGAACATTGCAGTTCCATTGCTTGGTGCATACAAATTCATAATTGTTATGTCTTGTTGGTGGATGGTTTCTTTTAACAGAATATAGTGTCCTTCTTTATCCCTTTTGATTAACTTAGGTTTGAAGTTGATTTTATTCCACATGAGTATGGCCACTCCTTCTTGCTTCTGAGGGCCATGTGAGTGGTATGATTTTTCCCAAACTTTTACCTTCACCCTGTGTATGTCTTTTCCTATCATATGAGTCTCCTTAAGGCAGCATATTGTTGGATTTATTTTTTTTGATCCAGGTTACTAGCCCATTCTCTTGATTGGTGAATATAATCCATTAACATTTAAGGTTATAATTGAAATATGATTTGTTCTTCCAATCATGTTTATTTATTTATTATGTTTTAGTTTGGCTAGTTTTTACTTTTTTGGTTATTTTCCTCCCCCTTTACTGAGATACCTCCTGCTGTTAGTTTTCGGCACTATTTATCAATTCCTCTTCTTGTAGTATTTTGCTCAAAATGCTTTGCAGTGCTGGTTTTCTGGCTGCGAATTCTTTTAGCTTTTGTTTATTGTGAAAGACTTTAATTTCGTTTTCAAATCTGAACCTTAATTTTGCTGGATACAGTATTCTTGGTTGGAATCCATTATTTTTCAGCATTTGAAATACATTGTTCAAGGATCTTCTCGCTTTCAAAGTCTGTGATGAAAAATCAGTCATTAACCTAATTGGTTTTCCCCTGAATGTAATCTGCCTCCTTTCTCTTATAGTGTTTAATATTCTCTCCTTGTTCTGTATGTTGGCTATCTTCATAATTATATGTCTTGGAGTTTGTCTATTATGATTTTGAATGTTTGGGGTCCTGTAGGCTTCCAGGATTTGACAATCCGATCCATCTTTCATCTCTGGGATGTTTTCTAGAATTATTTTATTTAATATGTTCTCCATTCCTTTGGTTTGAATCTCTATGCCTTCTTCTATCCCAATGACTCTCATTTTTTATGACATCCAATATCTCTTGAATAGATTGCTAGTGGGATTTAAGCCTCTTTTCTGTGTTGATTATATTCTTTTCAAGTTGATAAACTTTGTCTTCATTATCTGATATTCTGACTTCTGCTTGATCTAGTCTATTTGTAATATTCTCGTTTGAGTTTTTAATTTGTTTAATACTTTCCTGCATTTCTAGTATTACTGTTTGATTTCTTTTAAGATCTCTATCTCCTGGTAAAGCTCGTTGTTTGCCATTTGAGTTTGTTTGTTTAATTCATTTTCAAAATATACTTTTATTGCTTGGACTTGCTGCCTCATGTCTTCTCTAATATTCCTTTCCATCTGAGTTAGGAATGCCTTAAGTTCTTTCCCTATCCCTGTTTCTGATGCTTCTAGGTCCTCCTGTAGAATTAAGTTGTCCTGCATTGTTTGTACTCCTTTCTTTCCCTTGTTTTTTCATGATGCTCATGTTACTTTCCAGCTCTATTTGATTGCTGTGTTTCTGTTTTATTCTATAGATTTGTTTCGGTGTTGTGTATCTCTGTTGTCTCTCCTTTGTGTTGGTAGACTATGCCTGCTAAAGTGGATTCCACTTGTAGGGAATTCCGAAGGCCGAGCTCCAGTGACGTCACCCCTCTGCTTTGGCGGGCCCAGGCTCCTTGCCGAAATGTTCGAAAACGGGGATGGAACTGGACTGTCTCCAGTTGGTTTCAGCTCTAGGTCACTGGCGGGTGGGCAATCACTAGCCACCCAGTGGCGCAGTCGGTCTCCTGCACGCCGGTGTTCTCCAGACGCCCAGTCACGCGGACAGCAGGTGGACTGTCACCTGCGCTTCTGTGTTCTCCAGCTTCCCAGTCACAAGAGCCTGGCCTCTAGTCCCCTGGTTTCTCCTGCTAGTCCTGGTTTCTCCTGCTAGACTAGATTTCCCCTGAGTGATGCTTCTCTGCAGTTCAATCTGTATTCTGGGCCTGTCATTTGTTGGGTGTGGAGGGTGTCTATTGGAACCCAGACACTCTATTGTTTTGAGGATCAGTCAGACCGGATCTCCGGTTGCACATTTGGCTCGTTTTTCAGACCCAATTACCAGATCTCAGTGCTAAAAATCTTTCTTATAGGTTTTGGTGCACCCCCATTTTGCTGTAAGTTCTTAACAAGATAGTTTTTTGTGGTTCTATCTCGTTATTCACCTGTGCAGTGGCGCGTTACACTGGGTGTGATGCACTCTATTCATGGCCATCAGGCAATGATGAAATATTATGCTTTGTATGCAGCATTTACTGAAGTTAGTTTTCAGTATTAGGAAACAAATATGTATTTCAGGTGAATGAATAATCTGAATTTCTGAGAATAATCTTGTGAAAAGTTGATTATAAATCCACATACGTGAATATGAATGATTTTAGGGAGTGTATAATAAGACACATATATTTCATATTTTGAAAAATCTGGAGAGTGATATATATATATATATATATATATATATATATATATATATATATATATACACACACAGAAACACACTCACAGACATTAAAAAGTAGCAATATATATGCCAATCAAAATTCAAAATGAAATATATATCCTTCACATATCCAAAAAAATACATTTTACTGAAAATGGATTTATGTATAATGTTGTTCAACTAGGAGGCTCACCCATAGGTTGAAATTTCAGTTCCAAAAGGGTTTAGGAGGAGTGATCTCTTCTCACAATTTGTATCTGCCAAGTCAGCCACCTCAGAAGAAAGTCTGTGTGATACCAGGTAGTATTCTATATGAGCATATAAAAATACATGTGCTGAATAGGTGACAGAGAAAGGGGAGAGGAATTCACATATTTGTTAACGTTAAAAACACATGGAGAAATATTTCAATAAACATTGACTATATTTATAACTCCAACCCCATATAATGCAAAAGGGAAGTCCAAGTATACACCATGCCTTCTCTGAACTGTTTGTATTTCCATTCTGTTAGGGTTACTATTCTCCATCATATTAGGATTAGTAGTCAGAGTCTAGTAGGTTATGGATTAGTGTCAGAGATTCAGTATTTCGAATAGAAAATAGGAAAATAAACCCATTGTGTTTGCAAATATGTGTGATACAAAAATCTTCCCACTCTCATTCAGAACAATGCCTTGACATTCCCTTCTCCCCTAATAAGACACAATTAGAGGAGAAGAGTTAGAAAATCTGTGAATACATATCTGGAATGGAATATTCTCGGTGTTCACAAGCTTGGAGGTGGTAGAGGAGTTTCCAAAAGTAAGGGACAGGGTAAACACTCCACAAACATGGAGCTCTGCAGCCCTAAAGACATATTGAGAAACTGCCTCTGAGTTTGGGCACTTAAAATGTATGTTGTGGTCCGAAGCTTTAGCTTCCTCTATAGTGAGAGCATCAAAACTTGTCTGCATTTTTGTGACCTGGGGGACATGGTATCTTATTTTCCAATGAACATGAGGCAGCAGTGCTGAATTCTCACTTTGTAGGTAAACTGTGGCAACTGGAGTCTAAGGGTCAATCTGTGTGGACTGTGAAGCTAATTGATCATGCTCTACTTTTCTTAGTAGAGCACTGGGAGTTTGTTATTTGCTTCACAATACAAGGAGTTCAACTTGGTCAGAGTGCTGGAGGGAGTTCTGTCACATGTGGTGCCTCAGGGTCTGCAGGAGAATGCACCAGTCAGGCTTCTATTTCACATAGTTTGACCCCTTGACCATAGCATCCTGATTCTGAACATTGCCCTGAAACCTCTCCATATAACAAGATGCCTTTACATATAAGGGTCTGCTTGCTGCACCATGTCAGTTACAAGCCATTTGGAAGCCAATGGCAGATCTACATGGCCCCAACACAGATGTTTTATCACACACCTGCCCACCACTGTTCTAGGCCCACTACTCAGCAGGCTCCAACTTACTGGCATCTCTGTTCTACACCATTTTTAAGAAACGCAGTCAATCAAGGCACTGTCTGGTATACTCATGATCAGCAACTGGACATCAAAAAGTTCTCCAGTGCCACCTGGTCATGAAAATTTCAAAAATTCCATGGTATTTCTCTAGCCATTTTTCAAGGATGAAGTTGGAGGCACTATGATTTTCAATTCACTCAGGAACCTTTAAATGTTGAGGAAGCTCATTTCAATGAAAGCTCTGGAGAACACTCACAGGCAAGGCTTCCCAAAGGGTCGCCAAAAGGTCACATGAAGCCAGGCCCATTGAGGTCTGCAATGTGAGATCATGTGTGTTTTGCCTCTCAACTATGGCTGCCAAGTCTTTCAGAATAAAATCATGTGATATTCTGGCTGAGATTCCTCGTGCCTTGTGGAAAGCCTTTCTGGGCACAGATCTCAGTTTCAAAGGGCGACTGTCATTCATGGCCTCCTAAAATCCCAACACAACTCATGGCAATAATTCTCTGAGGTCAGTTCCAGAACTCAGTCTCTAAAGGGAATCACACCAGAGTTCAAGACCAGGTGGAGCCAGTCATCTTTTTCAACCGCCACACAAACTTCCAAAATTAAAACCCAAAAACTCCCACAAGGCCCTCATCTTCTTCCATATAGATACTCATTATAAACTCTGGCTGGAGGTTTCCATGAGGGATGCAGAACAAGATAGTGTCCAAAGTTAGCTCCCTTGCCCCTCATTTGCCTAAAGTCGGGGTGGCCTGAACACCTTCCTGTGAACCTGGAGTGATCAAATAGTGTGCCGTTAATACTGCTCTGCTTCTCCAATTTGAGGACGACTGACTGTGGGGTTTAGATTCTTTATGTGAATTGGAAGCATGAGAAAATGCAAGCACCTTTGGGCTTGCCTCTCCTTGGCTTTAAAGAATGCATTTGACCCAAAGAATCCCTCTTCTCACTTGATGGAGGTCAAGAACCTTACAGAGGAAGGCAAGAGACTTCATCCGCAATGACTGCTCTTTTGATCATTTTGGTTTTGGATGAACACATGGGATCCATCAGGTGCTGAGAATCTAACCACAGCCTCACACAGGGCCAAGAGGCTGTTTCAGACAAATCCATTTCCAAAGCAATTAAGCAAAGAGCTACAGGTGATGTCCATTCATTTCCATTTGAAAACTTTTTTCTTCAGGCTTCACAAAGAATTGGCCTGTGGTAAATACCTTCCTGATATTCAGGGCAACAGAACAATAGGTAAGCAAAAAGCCCAAATCAGGGTTTCTCCACTGAGACTTTCCTGGTCACACTAGCTACCCACTACATGGCCATATAACAGAGCTTTTAGGTGGTAAATATCTTGGACACAAAACCATGAAGCTATTCTGCAGAGTGTCCAGAATTCAGAAAGAAAACAGAAACTTATGAAGATATCAGGTGTTGCCCTTTGATAACAAAAGCCACAGTCCATTTATAAATTGGGCAAGATGAATGCTGGGAAGCTTTCTACTAGACAGGACACATCCTTTGATGCATTCTTATTTCTAATGTCTACAACCACGGACACAGTGGGATACACAGACATAGAAGCACTCGCATTGCAAAACGACTAACTAGAAACAGTCCACGCCAATCCAAACAAACAGTCTTTCCTACCTATTCTCAGAACATGAGACAAGACCATGAACATACACCCACACCCACAAAGGCACCAACTTTGCTCCAAGTAGTTCTGTGATTACCCAGAGTGTCCTCTGAATGGTGGGCCATACTATATTCCCCCAAAATGGCCTGTCGTGTCTCAAATCTGGTCTCCTTGGCCAATTCTGTGAAGTTGTCATTAGCCATGGGTGAGCCACTACCTGCTTTCTCAGGAAAGGCCCCTCTTCAGAGCTTTTCTGGCATTTGAACATCCTCACATCTGTAGGCACTAAGAAAGACTGACTCTGTCCTTGGTAAATTGAAGCAAGTGAGACCACTGGGCCTGGGACTGTGACTGGCTCTGGGTGCCATTCTTCCTGGATCCCAAGTTCAGAGAGTTCCATCACAAAGGAAGTGAGGTGAGGTCACTTCCTTCAGAAACTGAATGAGGTCACTGCTTTGGCAACAACTTTGTCCAAATAGTTACTTCTAAGGGCCCATGAGATGGAGGCTGTTCCTACTTTCTGTAACACTTTCAAAAGTTAGAATGGTATATCAACCATAGGCACCTGGGAACACCTCTTCACACAGGCCTGGTTTGGTCTATCTTCTCTACATTAAGTTGATAGAGGCTGATACAGACACATCCCTTCATCCTCACCAGGTTGTTTGCCATGGAAGATGACTTTTGCTCTCTCGGGAACTTCACAGCTGCCTACATCTTCTCCAGGGATTATTTCTACATGGACCTTTGATGTTCTCAGCAGGTGGAAGATTCCCTACATTCCGGTATTTAAAGAGAAACTCTGTCCCTCCTCTTCTGTAAAGTTAGATTGAGGTAACAGTGTATATTTAGGGTTAATAACATGTTCGATTTGGGTTAGGAATCTCTCTGCCGGATGAATAATGGTATTGGGAACCTGTGATATTTACAAGAATATATAGGTGAAATATAAGTATGAAAACAGAAATGTAGGTAAGATATGAAGCCAGAAGGGCATTGGGCCCTTGAGTGGGATACTTAGGTTTGAATTATGTTCTGCACATGTGTCTCAGATGAATTGATATAAAATGGCATAGGACCTTTTACCTTGAATGATTGATTGTTGAAGAGAACATCGAGTTAAAAAGTGATAGTCAGTAGGATTAGTAAGATAGTCAGTAGGTTTATAAAGAAGAGTGAGTATAGGATTTGGACCAAAAGTTCTTTAGCAATAGAGTTTCGTGTAGAGAGTGAATGTAAATGTCAGCATATGTGAAGTATGAATCACAATGATGAACTAGGGAAAATATGTAGGAAAGCAGATATCAATAGAGATATTAGGAAATCAGGCAAAGTGTAAAGTGAGTGATAGAATTAGACATTTCCAACAGGCTTGAGGTTGAATATATAATCTTAGGAAGAAACAAATATGTAGTCATCAATAGGATTGACATTTGAGAGCATTAGGTAACCAGGACATGGTTGTTTTTGGTAATCCATGCTCACTTTCCATTTAGGCTTTGATACAATCATGAGTTTGACCTTTGCTTTTTGTGTCCAGAATATTACTGTGATAAAATGTATATATAGATAAGGTGACATCAGTATTTCTTCCACCATTTCTGGGAGCAATATTTTGAAGAGGTACAAATTAGTAATGGGGGGACAAATAGGTGTACACTGTGTTTATGAATATAGAGATAATGCATTAATAGACCATACAGTGAATAAATAACATAACTGGTTCCAACTTTAAATAATGGATTGAATTGAAATGTGAAAATATACAGGAAATTTTATATTGATATGCATACATTCATTCCAACCAGTTTTACATCTAATGGTAATATTAATGTTATAGTTTATCATGAAGAGTGTGTGAGTTTAGCTTCAAAATTGATTATGGAAATCGAAAATAATGTGTTTGGAAAGAAGTCTCATGAAAAGACCAGTCAAGTAACATGGAAGAATTCATGTGTTCTGAAGCAGGAAGTGAAACAAATTCTTATTAATTTGCTAACTTGTGGATGAAATATATGTCCTATGATGTGCAAAAACTGAAGAAATACTAATGTACCAGTGTTGAATTAAAATAAAGGTCAAAATAGACATTAAGTCCCATAGGAATCTACTTGCATTGATGTTAAACTGGGTCTGTTACTGTAAAAACATTAGGATTTGTAAGCACCATTGATTGAAGTTAGTTCTCATACTGGGAAACAAATATGTATTTCAGGTAGATGAATATTTCTGAGAATAATCTTGTGAAAAGTTGATTATAAATCCACATAAATGAACATGAATGAATTGATGGAGTGTATATAAGAGACATATATTTCATATTTTATAAAATCTGGAGAGTGTGTGTGTGTGTGTATATATATATATATATATACATATATATATATATATATATATATATATATATATATATATATATATATACAGAAAAACACAAAAATACATTAAAAAGTATCAATATATATGCCAAACGTAATTTATCAGTAATATATATCATCCACAGATGAAAATATATTTATTTTACTGAACATGGATTTATGTATAAATTGTTCTACTGGGAAGCTCACCCATAGTTTTAATTTTCAGTTCCACCAGCGTTTACGAGATCTCTTCTCACAACCTGTTTCTGCCCAGTCAGCCAACTCAAAAAAATGTACGTGTGAGACCACGTAGGATTCTATATTTGCATATAAAAATACATGTGCTGAGTAGGCTACATAGAAAGGAAGACAGGAATTTACATATGTGTTAACATTAAAAACACATGGAGGACTATTTCAATTAAAAATTGAGTAGATTTAGAATACCTACCCTCTATCATGCAAAAAGGAAGTCCAACAATACACCATGCCTGCTGTAAACTGCTTGTATTTTCATTCTGTTTGGGTATTTTTCTCCATCATATTAGGATTAGTAGTCAGAGTCTAGTAGGGTATGAGATAGTGTCAAGAATTCAGTATTTCAAATGGAAAATTGTAAAATGAATCAATGTGTATGCAAATGTGTGCTACACAAAAATTTTCCCACTCTCATTCAGAACAATGCCTTGACATTACCTTCACCCCAAGTAAGACACATTTAGAGGAGAAGAGTTAGACAATCTTTGAATGCATATCTGAAATGAAAAATGTTCAGGAGTTCACAACCTTGGAGTTGGTAGAGGAGTTTCCAAAAGTAAGGGAAAGTGTAAAATCTCCACAAACATGGAGATTTACCAGCCTAAAGACTTCTGGAGAAACTGCCTCTAGGTTGGGCACTTGAAATATATGTTGTTGTCAGGAGCTTTAGCTTCCTTTCTAGTGAGACAATCAAAGCTTGGTCTGCACATCTGTGACCTGGAGGACATGGTTTATAATTCTCCAATGAACATGAAGCAGCAGTGTTGATTTCTCTCTTTGTAGGTAAACTATGGCCACTGGGTCTAAGTGTCTCCCCATGTAGACTGCTAAGCCATTAGGTCATCCTCCACTTTTCAAAACGTTTCTTGATACTGCACTCGGAGTTTGGTATTTGCTTCATGAAATACAAGGAATTCAACTGGGACAAAGGGCTGGAGGAAGTTCTTTCACGTGTGGTGGGTCAGGGTCTGCAGGAGAATGCACCAACAGGGCTTGTATACCACATAGGTTGCTCCCTTGACCATAGAAACCTGATTTTGAACATTGCCCTGAAACCTCTCTATATAACCAGATGTCTTTACATACAGGATCTGCTGGCTGCACCATGTCAGTCTCAAGCCATTTGGAAGCCAATGGCAGATCCACATGACCCCACCACAGATGTTTTATCACACACTTGCTCACCCCCGCTCTGGGCCCATTACTCAACAGGCTTCAAATGACTGGCATCTCTTTTCTACACCATTTTCATGAAAACCAGTCAATCAACACACTGTCTGGTACACTCATGATCAGCAACTGGACATCCAAATGTTCTCCAGTGCCACCTGGTCAAGGAAATTTCAAAAATTTCATGGTATTTATCTAGCCAATTTTCAAGGATGAAGTTGGAGACACTGTGGGTTTCAATTCATTCAGAAATTATTTAATGGTGAGGAAGCTCATTTCAATGAAAGCTCTGGAGAACTGTCACAGGCAAGGCTTCCCAAAGAGTGGCCAAAAGGTCACATGAAGCAAGGCCCATTGAGGTCTACAATTGAGGTCCATGTGTGTTTTGACTATCAAATATGTCTGACAAGTTTTTCAGAATAAAATTGTGTGATATCCTCCTGAGATTCCCAGTGCTCTGTGGAAAGCGACACTGGGCCTAGATCTCAGTTTCCAAGGGTGACTCTCATGCGTGGCCTCCTAAATCCCAACACAATTCATGGCAATATTTCTCTGAGGTAAGTTCCAGAACTCAGTCTCTAAGGGGAATGACACCATAGTTCAAGCCCATTTGGATCCAGTCATCTCTTCCAACCGCCACACGAATGACCACAATTAAAACCAAAACACTCCCACATGGCCCTCATCTTGTTAAATATAGACACTCATCATAAACTCTGGCTGGAGGTTTCCATGCGGGACGCATCCCAAGACAGTGTCCAAAATATTCTCCCTTGCCCCTCATTTGCCTAAAGTCAGGGTGGCCTGGACACCCTTCCTGTGAACCAGAAGTGATCAAATAGGCCTGCCGTTAATACTGCTCTGCTTCTCCAATTTGAGCACTATTGACTCTCAGGTATAGATTTTTTTATGTGATTTGGAGTCACGAGAAAACACAAGCACCTCTGCAGGACTTTGAAAAACTCATTTGACCAAAAGGATCCCTGTCTCACTTGATAGAGGTCAGGTACCTAACAGAGGAAGGCAAGAGACTCATCCACAATTACTGAATTTTTGCCATTATGGTTTTGATTGCACACATGGTATCTATCTTTAGATCCATCATGTGCTGAAAATTTAAGCCACAACCTCATACAGGGCTAGGAGGCTGATTCAAACACATCCCTTTCCAAAGCAAAGAACCACAAGTTATTCCCATTTATTTCCATTTTAAAACTGTTTTGTTCAGGCTTCACAAAGGGGTGGCCTGAGGCAAAGACCTTCCTGACATTCAGGGCAACAGAACAATAGGTAAGCAAATGAACCAAAATATGGGTTCTTCACTGAGCGTTTACTGGTCACAATGATGTCTGAGTTTTCTAAATGTTCCCATTTCCTATAGCTATCAAGTACATGGCCATGTCACAGAGCTTGGGGGTGGTATGTATCTTGGACACAAAACTATGAGGCTATTCTGGAGAGTGGCCAGAATTCAGGAAGAAAACAGGAACTTAGGAAGTTAGTAGGTGTTGCCCATCCATAAGGAAAGCCACAGTCCATTCATCAACTAGGCCTGATGAATGCTGGAAAGTTTTCCACTAGACAGGACACATACATTGATACATTCTCTTTTCGAATGTCTACAACCATGGACAGAGTGGGATACACAGACATAGAAGCACTCGCCTAGTCAAACGACTTTCTAGAAACAGTCCACTCCAATCAAAACAACAGCCTTTCCTACCTATTCTCAGAACATGAGACAAAACCACAAACTCACACCCACACCCACAAAGGCACCTCCTTAACTCAAGTAGGTCTGTGACTATCCGGAGTGTCCTCTGAATAGTGGGCCATACTATGTTCCCCTAAAATGGCCTGTACTGTCTCAGATCTGGTCTCCTTGGCCAACTCTGTGAAGTTGTCAACAGCCAGCGGTGAACCACTACCTGCTTTCTCAGTAAAGGCCCCTCTTCAGAGCTCTTCAGGCATTTGGCAATCCTCATATCAGTAGGTACCAAGGAAGACTGACTCTGTCCTTGGTAAATCCAAACAAGTGAGACCACTGGGATTGGGACTTGGACTGGCTCTCCGTGCCTGGCTTCCTGGATCCCAAATTCAGAGATTTCCATCACCAGGAAAGTGAGGTGAGGTCACTTCCTTCAGGAACTGAATGAGGTCACTGCCTTGGCAACCACTTTGTCCTACCAGATTCATCCAAGGTTCCCATGAGATGGAGGCTGCCACTACTTCCTGTGACACTTTCACAAGTTAGAATGGTATATCAACCATAGGCACCTGGGAACAGCTCTCCACACAGGCATGGTTTGATCAATCTTCTCTACATTAAGAAAGGAGAGGCTGATTCAGACACATCCCTTAATACTGACCAGGTTGTTTGTCATGGAAGATGACTTTTGCTCTATTAGGTCCTTCATAGCTGCCTGCAACTTCTCCAGGGTATCATTTCTGCTTGTACCTTTGATGTTCTCAGCAGGTGGAAGAGCCCCTACATTACTGTATTGTAAGACAAACTCTCTCCCGGCTCTTCTGTACAGTTAGTTTGAGGGTACAGTGTATGGTTAGAGTAATAACAGGTTTGATTTAGGTTAGAAATCATACTGAGGAATGAACAATGGTATTGGGAACTCGCGATATTTACGAGAATATATAGGTGAAATATAAGTATGAAAACAGAAATCTAGATAAGGTTTGAATCCAAGAAGGGCATTGGGCTGTTGATTGGGATACTTAGCTTTGAATTATATTCTGCACAGATGTCTCAGATAAATTGATATACAATGGCATAGGACCTTGTACCTTGGATGATTGATTGTCAAAGGGAATTTCCAGTCAAAAAGGGATAGTCGGTAGGATTAGGAAGATAGTTGGTAGGTATAGAAAAAAGAGTGAGTATAGGATTTCGAACAAAAGTTCTGTAGCAATAGGGTTTCGGATAGAGAGTGAATGTAAATTTCAGCACATGTAAAGAGTCAGTCACAATGATGAACTCAGGAAAATATGTATGAAAGCAGATATCAATGGAGACATTAGGAAATCAGGAAAAGCATAAAGTGAGGGTTAGTATTAGTCATTTTCAACAGGGTTGAGGTTTAATATATAATCTTAGAAAGCAACAAATATGTAGTCACCAATAGGATTGATTTGCGAGCATTAAGCAACCTGGAAATGGATGTTTTTAGAAATCCATGCTCACTTTCCATTTAGGATTTGGTGAAAGGTTAATAAGATAGGTACTCTTCACTTCCTGTTTTTCTGTATGCTTAACAAAACACTGTTGAAACCTTGAGGACTGTTTGCTAATTTTTTCCCCAGAATGTGCTGTCCCCGACTGCCAAACAGAGAATGTACACCCTCACCTGTTTGCACGCAAACCGCCCACTCGCCCTGACCCATCAATAAGCTTCCCTCCCTGCCCTCTTCAAGGAAAGTATATAAGCTCTGCTTAAGCTGTTCTCATTGCTCTCTGCTCTATTCAAGTGAGCACTGAGCCCCAGATTGCTAGACTCCCAATAAACCCAGGGTAACTTTTGATGTGGAGGGGACCCCAGTAAACTTTGAAGTGGATACAGGGGCAGTATACTTAGTCCTTAAGGCCCCACTGGGCCCTCTATCAAATAAAAGCTCTCTAGTTCAAAGTGCTAACACCAGTAAATATGGGAATTAGACAACTAAGAAAACCATGGACATGAGGAAAGGAAAAATCCATCACTCCTTCCTAATAATCCCAGAATGCCTGGCCCCATTGATGGGCAGAGATCTGCTCACCAAGCTCCGGGCCAAAATGACTTTTAACCATGAAGGCCCCAAAATGATATTTCTAAATCCTTTAGTATAAACTCCTATATTCACGGCTTTAAATATGTCAGTAGAAGATGAACAGCAACTCTTCACACCCCCCAAGACTGATCAAACAGGCAAGCTACCCCAGAAATGGATAACAGATTACCCAGATGCCTGGAAAAACACTGCTGGGTTAGGACTAGCCATGAAACAACCTCCAAAAACAGTGGAGTTCAAAACCTCAGCCTCCCCAATCAATGTCAAAAAATATCCTCTGAGCAAAAAAGCTAAAGATGGGATAAGGCCCCATATTCAGAAATATCTGGCCTTAGGGTCCTAAGGCCTTGTCAATCATCCTAAAACACTCCCCCGCTACCAGTATAAAAAGCCAGGAGCCGGGGACTATCCCCCATTAAAGACATAAGAGAGACCTACAACAGAGTGTAGGACATTCACCCCAGTGTACCTAATCCGTACAATCTGCTTATCACTCTGAACCCTGAGAGGAAATGGTATACTGTTCTGGACTTAAAAGATGCTTTCTTTTGCTTGCCTCTGCATAAATATAGTCAGTTGCTGTTTGCTTGCTAGTGGGTAGACCCAGAAACTGGAACGTGTGGTCAACTAACTTGGACTAGACTCCCCAAAATGGTTGAAAAACTCCCCCACTCTCTTTGATGAAGCCCTCCAAAGAGATCTCAACAGCTTCAGAACTACGCACCCCGAAGTCACCCAGCTTCAATACGTGGATGACCTGCTACTGGCACCCAACACCAAGGATATCTGTGAATCTGGGACCCAAGCAGTATTATGTGAGCTTCCTCAACTCGGGTATAGAGCTTCTTCCTAAAAGGCCCAAATTTGCCAGCAAGAAGTAATCTTCCTGGGCTATTCCTTTAGGGGCAGTAAACGATGGCTCACTGAGCCCAGAAATCAAACGGTTGTGCAGAAACCACCCCCATCTAACAGCAGACAACACAGAGAGTTTCTTGGGACTGCTGGGTTTTGCAGGTTAAGGATTCCTGTGTTTGGGTCCTTAACTTCTCATTTACACCCGCTGTTAAAGGAGATGCCCAATTCTAATGGACCCCTGAGATCCAGCAAGCTTTTGATAATATCTAAGGACACTGACACTGTACTCCTCAACTTCACTGAGCAAAGCCTGAAATTTCAGAAAGCCCTACACTACGTTAAAAATGTACATCAGTTCACTCACCTTGGTTCAAAGAAATTGCAGGCATTCCTGAAGGATCAAGAACAGAGTTTTCCACTAACCGACTCACAGTGAAAGGAAATAACTGAACAGGTAAAAAAAAGCCTGTCGGGTCTGTCAATAGGTTAATGCTTACCCTTCCAACTTTCCTGCAGGAAAGCACCTACGAGGAACCAGACCAGGACAATTCTGGGAAGTGGACTTTACTGAAATTAAGCAAGCATGGTATGGACTTAAATATCTCCTACTCTTTGTAGATATATTTCAGGATGGATTGAAGCCTCCCCCCCCCAAAAAAAAAGGCGCAAATGGTGGTCAAGAAGATCCTGAAAGATATTTTTCCAAGGTACGGCCTGCCTAAGGTAATAGGGTCTGATAATGGACCAGCGTTCATGGCCCAGGTAACTCAGGGGTTAGCCAGGACCCTGGGGATTAATTGGAAGTTACATTGTGCTTATAGACCCCAGAGTTCAGGACAGGTAAAAAAATTAAATAGAACCATTAAAGAGACCTAAACGGAATTAAGCTTAAAGAGTAGCATAAAAGATTGGACTATGCTCCTGCCTTATGCACTATTTCATGCAAGAAATACTCCCTCTGTTTCTTTGTGTAACCTCACCCCCTATGAAATTCTCTATGGGGCCCCATCTCCAGTAAGGGACCTAACCCTAACTCAAAGATCTAACGATCCCTTCCACACCACCTTGCTTGACAGACTTAAAGTTCTGGAAGGAACTCAGCAATACCTGTGGAAACAGCTGGCCACTGCCTACCAACCTGCTGAAGAGGGTACTCCACATCTATATCAAGTAAGAGACTTTGTCTACATAAGACAACATCAGGTGTCATCCCTGGAACCCGGCTGGACAGGACCATACCAGGTGCTACTTATAACACCTACAGTGCTAAAGTTAGACGGAATCACTTCCTGGTTCCTAATTCTCATCTCAAGCCTGTGCCCTGTCCAGAATCTGGCTGAAAAATGAAAAAGACTGGTAACATTTTCAAATTGTATATTCGCCATGTGAATAAGACTATAGACTCTCCAATTGGTCACCAGTAGTCCTAACCCTCATCAACCCGTTCAGCAGCGATGGCTGATCACAAATCCTACTAGACAAGAAGTATGGTCTATCGCACATACAGCCCACTTAGGGACCTGGTGGCCATCTCTCCACCAAGAAATTTGTCAGCTGGCTATACGTCTTTCCTATTGGGAAATCCCTGATGAAGAGGATCCCCAAAAATTCCATTAAATACTTTCCATACAATAGATAATGGAAACAAACATTATGGATGTAGGGACACGCGAGCCAGATGCAGGTTGGCTAGCCTAGATTACTATGTTTGCCTGGCGGACTACCAAAGCCAAAAACAGCCACGACTGTGTGGGGGAAAAGCCAACTTCTTCTGTAAATAATGGGGATGTGAGGATACAGGGGCTACCTGGTGGAAGCAAAACTCCTCATCAAATTCAGTACACAGCATTGGCCATATTACCAGTTAGATAACAAAAACCGATGGCCACCAGAAGGGTCTCTAGATCCTCAAATTTTGCGTGACCTTTTCAACTTCGACAAGTGCTCAAAAGTGTGGAAGGAAATTCCCCTACGTGTAGGCCTTTTCCCTCCTATGCTCAAATCCTGAACTATGCTTCTCCAATAGATACTCACCCGCAGCCTTCTGCCCAAGACTCTCTGCTGTCACTCCCACATCAGCAACCTGATTTCTCAGCTCCAGTTACTAGATCAAAAACCCAAATTTCCGTCGGTTCTCAGACCATTGCCCCTTGCTGAGCTTGCAGGTACTGAGGTACCCTTCCACCCACTCACTCCTCTCTCCTCCTGTCAGTGCCCACACCGGGTCCCACCAGGTCCTCTTACCAGCTAACCCAAAGCTCAAACCAGCTAAGGAGTGCCCTCAGACGCCTATCAAAGATGTAATTAAAATGGCCTTTAAAGTTGCTTTGTCATCACTGAAAACAGGTTACTAAGAATTTAAAGTCCCTCACAGGCTTTTTGGGATACTCACTCCCGTCTTCCCCTCTGCTCTACCTGTTCTACTGCTCAAGTTTTGTTGCCAGGAAAATCCCAAACCCCTTTCCCATAATTCTTTTATATCTCTTTTTCCTCTTCCTCAGATCCACGGAGCTGCTCTCATCCCCTGCCTTCCCTGTCTTCCCCTCTGTATCAGGCCCACAGAAAAGTCTTAAATGACCTTCTCCAGAAGTCTTCACCATGGCTGACTTTAAGCCTTTCAGCAACACAGTTCCTATAAAAGAGTTCAATGTAGATAAACTTCCTCTATTCGTGTTGCTCTGTTCTACTTGGCCACTGGCTGGAAAAATCAGCACTCCTAAGCTAGACACCCCCTTAGTAGTTTTTAACAAAATATATGAAGAAGGCCTCTGCCCTAGAGCTGGGGCTTCATAGAGATGGCTACATTTCTAAGATATAGAAGTTACCAACTGGGCTCCATGGTAACAGCTGGCAGGGAGGAAAAGAAAAAAAAAGAAGAAAAAAGCTCTCCCCCTCCCAGGTGTCCTTAAGAAGTTAACTTTCCCAGAACAGAGGAAAAAAAAAAACAGAAACAAAAACTGCTTTTTGTGAACTTCTGCAGACTGTGAACTTCTGAGCCCCTTCCCTTACATGCTGGGTACAAAATTGTGAAACAACCTAAACTTTGGGTTCAGGGATTAATTGATTACAACAGAAGCAATGCCCTCTAAATCCGGATGCAACCAAATAAGACTGTTTCCCTGTCTTCTGTGCTATCTTAGGTACCTTGCCTTGTCCATCTCTACAGCAGTACAATTCTATACACTTAAACATTGTTTATGTTTTCATAAAATGGTCAACAGATGTGATTAATTATGTAATGGTGCAGATGTTTTCCAGAGTGCTCTATCATGACGCAGGTACATTTAAATATCAAATAGGGGGGCAAACAACCCGGTTCTGCCAGGAACCTGTATCCCTCACTTTAGTCATCCTATTATGAATAGGAGTTGCTGCAGGGGTGGGCACAGGAACCACTGCCCTGGTCCATGGGACACAACAAATGACCCAATTAGAAGCAGAAATAGACCAAAACTTAAAGATATTAAAAACCTCCTTCACAGCTTTACACGAATCTTTAACCTCTCTCTCTGAAGTTATTTTACAGAACAGTCGAGGGTTGGACCTCCTCTTCATGAGAGAAGGGGCCTTCGTCCTGCATTGAGGGAAGAATGTTGTTTTTATGCCGACCATACTGGAGTTGTAAAAGAATCTATGATTAAATTAAGAAGATGCCTTGAAGAGCATCAACAAGAGAGAGAGGCCCAAAAAGGTGGTTTGAGTCTTGGTTCACAAAGCCCCCTCATTAACTACATTTTCATCAGCCCTGGCCAGTCCATTAATAATCCTCATATTATTGGTAATTGTAGGACCCTGTTTGATCAACCGTGTAGTTTCCTTTCTCCATGCTCAAATTGGACAAGTTAAACTTATGGTAATCAGAAAACAATATACCACACTAGTAAACATAAAATGTGACACCCCCAATGATCATTTTTATGATTAAAAGTAACCAAAAGAAGAAGTGGGGAATGAAAGGTTAATAAAATAGGTACTTGACACTTCCAGTTTTTCGGTATGCTTAACAAAACACTGTTGATGTCTTGAGAACTGTTTGCTAATCTAGTTCCCTGAAAGTGCTGTACCCAACTGCAAAACTGCAGAATGTACTTCCTCACCCATTTGGACGCAAACCGCCCACTCGCCCTGACCCATCAATAAACTTTCCTATCTGCCCTCTCCAAGGAAAGTATATAAGCTCTGCTTAAGCTGTTCTCAGGACTCTGTGCTCTATTCAAGGGAGCTCTGACCCCAGCATGCTGGACCCCCATAAATCCTTGGCTGTTGCATGAGACAGTCTCTGGTAGTCTCTTCCTCCGACACTCGCCTGACCTTTACATTGGTAAAATAATAAGTGTCATCTTTGCTTTTTGTGTCCAGAATATTACTGTGATAAAATGTATATGTAGATAAGGTGACGTGAGTATTTCTTCCACCATTTCTGGGAGCAATATTTTGAAGATGTATAAATTAGTATTGGGGGTACAAATAGGTATATCCTGTGACTCTGAATATAGAGATAATGCATGAATAGACCATAATGTGAATAAATAATACAATGGGTTCCAAATTTAAATAATGGATTCCATTGATATCTGAAAATATACAGGAAATCTTATATTGATATACATACATTCATTTCAACCACTAATACATCTAATGGTAATATTAGGATTATGGTTTATCATGAAGAGTGTGTGAGTTTTGCTTCAAAAGTGATCATGGAAATTAAAAATAATGTGTTTGGAAAGAAGTCTCATGAAAAGCCCAGTCAAGAAACCTAGAGGAATTTATGTGTTCTGAAGCAGGAAGTGATGAAAGTGAAACAACTGCCTATAAGTTTGCTAACTTGTGGATGGAATATATATCCTATCATGTGCATAAATTGAAGAAATAGTATTGTACCAGTGCTGAATAAAAATGACCTTCAAAATACACATCATGTCCCACTGGAATCTACTTGCATTGATGTAAAACTGGGTCAGTTACTGTAAAAATAATAGTATTTGTATGCAAAATAAACTGAAGTTAGTTTTAAGTACTGGAAACAAATATGTATTTCAGGTGGATGAATATTTCTGTGAAAAATCTTGTGAAAAGTTGATTATAAATCCATATACATGAACATGAATGAATTTAGAGAGTGTATATAAGACACATATATTTCTGGAGAGTATATATACATACATACATATATATATATATATATATATATATATATATATATACACACACACACACACACACACACACATACACACACACACACAAAATACACACACACACACAGAGACATTAAATTAGCAATATATATGCCAATCGAAATTTATCATGATATATATATCATCCACAGATGCAAAAATATTTCTTTAATTGAACATGGATTTATGTATAATGTTGTTCAACTAGGAAGCTCACCTATAGGTTGAATTTTCAGTTCCAACAGTGTTTAAGAGGAGTGATCACTTCTCACAAATTGTATTTGCCCAATCAGCCACCTCACAAAAATGTACATGTGATACCAGGTATGATTCTATATGTGCATTTAAAAGTACATGTGCTAAATAGGATACAGAGAAAGGGAGACAGGAATTCACATATTTGTTAACCTTAAAAACACATGGAGAACTATTTAAATTAAATATTGACTAGATTTATAACACCTACCATTAATCATGCAAAATACCAGTACAACTATACACTATGATTTCTCCTAACTGCTTGTATTCCTATTCTGTTTGTGTTATTTTACTCCATCATATTAGGAGTAGTAGTCAGAGTCTAGTAGGGTATGGGTTCATGTCAGAGATTCAGTATTTTGAATGGAAAATTGTAAAATGAATGCAATGTGTATGTAAATATGTGCTACAAAAAAATGTTCACACTCTCATCCAGAACATTGCCTTGACATTGCCTTTGTTCCGAGTAAGACACAATTAGAGGAGAAAAGTTAGAAAATCTGTGAATATATATCAGGAATGAAAAATGCTCAGGAGTTCACAACCTCCGAGGTGGTAGAGGAGTTTTCAAAAGTAAGGGACAGGGTAAACATTTCTCAAACATGGAGCTCTGCTGGTGTAAAGACTTCTTGAGAAACTTCCTCTGAGGTTGGGCACTTAAAAATATATGTTGTTGTTAGGAGCTTTAGCTTCCTTTGTTGGGAGACCATCAAATCTGGGTGTGCAACAATGTGACCTGGAGGATATTGTTTCTAATTTTCCAATGAACATGAGGCAGCCATGCTGAATACTCTCTTTGTAGTTTAACTATGGTCACTGGGTTGTAAGTGTCTCCACGTGTGGACTGTGAAGCCATTTGGTCATTCTCCAATTTTCGTGGTGTTTCTCACAGGTGCACTGGGAGTTTGGTATTTGCTTCATGAAATACAAGGAGCTAAACTGGGACACAGTGCTGGAGAGAGTTCTGTCCCGTGTGGAGGGTCACGGTCTGCATGAGAATGCACCAACCAGGATTCAATTCCACATAAGTTGCCCCCATTTCCATAGCAACCTGATTCTGAACATTGCCCTGAAACCTCTCTATATAAAAAACACCTTTGCATAGAAGGGTCTGCTGGCTGTACCATGTCAGTCAGAAGCCTTTGGGAAGCCAATGGCAGATCCACATGTCACCACCACACATGTTTTATCACACACCTTCACACCACTGCTCTAGGCCCACTAATGAGCAGGATCCAACTTACTGGCATCACTGTTCTACACAAATTTCATGAAACCCAGTAAATCAAGGCACTGTCTGGTACACTCATCATCAGCAACAGGACATCCAAAAGTTCTCCAGTGCCACCTGGTCATGGGAATTTCAAAAATTTCATGGTATTTATCAAGCCATTTGTCAAGGATGAAGTTGGAGGCTCTGGGGGTTTCAATTCATTCAGGAACCATTAAATGTTGAGGAAGCTCATTTCAATGAAAGCTCTAGAGAACACTCACAGGCAAGGCTTCCCAAAGGGTAGCCAAAAGGTCACATGAAGCCAGGCCCATGGAGGTCTACAATGTGAGGTCCATGCGTGTTTTGACTCAACTGTGGCTGCAAAGTCTTTCAGAATAAAATCATGTGATATCCTGGCTGAGATTCCCAGTGCTCTGTGGAAAGCCACTCTGGGCCTAGATCTCAGGTTCCAAGGGCAACTCTCATGCATGGCCTAGTAAAATTCAAACACAATTGATGACAATGCTTCTCTGAGGTCAGTTCCAGAACTCAGACTCTAAGGGGAATCACACCAGAGTTAAAGCCCAGGTAAACCCAGGCATCTCTTCCAACTGCCACACAACTTACCACAATTCAAAACAAAATTCTCCCACACGGCCCTTATCTTCTTCCATGTAGACCCTCATCATAACCTCTGGATGGAGTTTTCCATGAGGGACACAGACCAAGACAATGTCCAAAATAACCTACCTTTCCCCCGATTTGCCTAAAATCAGTGTGGCCTGGAAACCCTGACTGTGAACGAGGAGTGATCAAATAGGTCTGCCATTAATACTGCTTGGCTTCTCCAATTTGAGGCCTACTGACTGTGGGGTTTAGATTCTTTATGTGAATTGGAGTAATGAGAACACCCAAGCACGTATGGGCTAGCCTCTGCAGGGCTTTGAATAACTCACTTGACCCAAATGATCCCTATTCTCACTTGATAGATGTCAGGAACCTTTGAAAGGAAGGCGAGAGTCTTCATCCACAATGACAGCTCTTTTGGCTATTTTGGTTCTGTATGCATCCATGGGATCTTTCTTTAGATCCATCAGGTGCTGAGAATCTAAGCCACAGCCTCACACAGGGCCAAGAGGCTGATTCAGACACACCCCTTTCCAAAGCAATTAAGCAAAGAGCCCTAGGTGATGCCCATTCATTTCCATTTGAAAACTGTTTTCTTCAGGCTTCACAAATTGGTGGCCCTAGGCAAAGAACTTCGTGACATTCATAGCAACAGAATAATAGGTAAGCAAAAGGAGTGCATATCCCACTTGAATCAAAGTGTGAAATATGATATATCAAGAACTATGTAATTTTTTGAACAACCTACAATAAAAATTAATTAAAAAAAAAAAGGCCCAAAGCAGGGTTTCTCCACTGAGATTTAGTGGTCACACATATTTCTGATTTTTCTGAGATGCTCACAATTCACTTGAGCTATCCAGTACATGGCCATGTCACAGAGCTTGGAGGTGGTACATACCTTAGAGAAAAAACCATGAGACTATTCTGGAGAGGGGCCAGAATTCTGGAAGAAAACTGTAACTTAGGAAGATTGCAGGTGTTACCCATTGATAAGGCAATCTGAACTCCATTCATAAATTAGGCAGGATGAATTCTGGGAAGCTTTCTACTAGACAGGACACATCCATTGATGCATTCTTTTTTTCTAATGAGTACAACCACGGACACAGTGAGGTAAACAGACATAGAAACACTCGCCTTGTCAAATGACTTACAATAAACAGTTCATTCCACAGCACATAAAGCGCCTTGCCTACCTATTCTCAGAAAATGAGACAAAACCACAAACCAACACCCACAAAGGCAGCTCCTTCCCCCAAGAAGGTCTGTTACTATCCGGAGTGTCCTCTGACTGGTGGGCCATATTATTTTCCCCCTAAATGGCCTGAAATGTCTCAGATCTGGTCTCCTTGGCCAACTCTGTGAAGGTGTCAGGACCCAGAGGTGAGCCACTACCTGCTTTCTCAGGAAAGGCCCCTCTTCAGAGCTTTACTGGCATTTTGCAATCCTCACATCAATAGGTACCAAGAAAGACTTACTCTGTCCTTGGTAAATCCAAACAAGTGAGACCACTGGGACTGGGACTGGGACTGACTCTGGGTGCCTGGCTTCATGAATCTCAAGTTCTGAGATTTCCTTCACTAAGGAAGTGATGTGAGGTCACTTCCTTCAGGAACTGAATGAGGTCACTGCCTTGGCAATCACTTTGTCCAACCAGTGGCTTCCAAGTCTCACATGAAAAGGAGGCTGTCCCTAATTCCTGTGACACTTTCACAAGTTAGAATCTTATATCAACCATAGGCACCCGGGAACAGCTACCCACACAGGCCAGGTTTGGTCCATCTTCTCTACATTAAGAATAGAGAGGCTGATTCAGACAGAAACCTTCATCCTGACCAGGTTGTTTGCCATTGAACATGACTTTTGCTCTCTCAGGTCCTTCATAGCTGCGTATATATTCTCCAGTGATCATTTCAGCATGGAACTTTGAGGGTCTCAGTAGGTGGAAGACCCCCTACATTTCTTTACTGTAAGACCAACTCTGTCCCTTCCCTCTGTAAATTTAGATTGAGGGAACAGTGTATGGTTAGGGTTAACAACATGTTTTATTTGTGTTAGGAATCATTCTGCTGGATGAATAATGGTATTGGGAACCTGAAATATTTATAAGAATATGTATTTGAAATATAAGTATGAAAAGAGAAATCTAGGTAAGATTTGAAGCCAGGAAGGGCATTGGGCCCTTGATTATGATATTTAGCTTTGAATTACATTCTGCAATGTGGTCGCAGGTAAATCTACATACAATGGAATAAAACCTAGTACCTCAGATGCCTGAATGTCGAAGAGAACATCCAGTCAAAAAGGGATAGTCAGTAGGATTAGGAAAATAGTAGGTTTAGGTTGAAGAGTGAGTCTTTGAGTTGGAAATATAGTTCTTTAGCAATAGGGTTTCGTTTAGAGACTGAATGAAAATATCAGCACATATGAAGAGTCAGTCACAATGATGAACTGGGGAAAATATGTAGGAAAGCAGATATAAAATAGAGACATTAGGAAATCAGGCAAAGTATAAAGTGAGTAACAGGATTAGACATTTTCAACAGGGTTGAGGTTGAATATATGATATTAGAAGAAACAAATATGTAGTCACCAATAGGATTGAAATTTGAGAGCATTAGGCGACCTGGACATGGATGGTTTTAGTAATATATATTCACGTTCAATTTAGGTTTTGGTACAATCATAAGTGTTACCTTTACATTTGTGTCCAGAATATTACTGTGATAAAAATGTATATGTAGATCAGGTGATATGAATATTTCTTCCACCATTATGGGGAGCAATATTTTTACAACCTATAAATTAGTATTGGGGAAAAAAATAGGTGTACCCTGTTTTGATGAATATAGAGATGATGAATGAATAGACCAAACTGTGAATAAATAATATAACTGGACCCAACAATAGAAATTGGAATTGGAATAAATTGATATCTGAAAATATACAGGAAATCTTATATTGATATTGGCATACATACATTCATTACAACCAGTTGTACATCTAATGGTAATATTAGTGTTACGGTTGATCATGAAGAGTGTGTGAGTTTTGCTTCAAAATTGATTATGCAAATCGGAAATAATGTGTTTGCAAAGAAGTCTCATGAAAGACCAGTCAAGAAACATGGAGGAATACATGTGTTCTGAAGCAGGAAGTGATTGAAAGTGAATCAAAAGTTTTAAATTTTGAAATTTTGGATGAAACATTTATCCTTTGATGTGCATAAACTGAAAAAATAGTACTGTACCAGTGTTGAATAAAAATGAATGTCAAAATACACATCATGTCCCATAGGAATCTACTTGCATTGATATTAACCTGGGTAAGTTACTGCAGAAATATTAGGATTTGTATGCACCTTTCATTGAAGTTAGTTTTCAGTACTAGTAAACAAATATGTGTTTCAGGGGGATGAATATTTCTGAGAATAATCTTGTAAAAATTTGATTATAAATCCACATACATGAATATGAATGTATTTAGGGAGTGTATAATAAGACACATATATTTTATATTTTAAAAAATCTGGAGATTGTATATATATATATATATATATATATATATATATATATATACACACACAAACACAAAACACACACAGACATTAAAGAGTAGCAGTATATATGCCAATCGAAATTCATGGTGAAAGATATATCGTCCACTGATCCAAAAATATTAATTTTACTGAACATGGATTTATGAATAATGTTGTTCAACTAGGAAGATCACCCATAGGTTGAATTTTAAGATCCAACAGCATTTACGAGGAGTTATCTCTTCTCATAATTTTTATCTGCCACGTCAGCCTCCAAACAAGTATGTACATGTGATACCAGCTAGGATTCTATATGTGCATATAAAAATACATTTGCTGAATAGGCTACAGAGAAAGGGAGATAGAAATTCACATATTTGTTAACTTTAAAAACACATGGATAACTATTTCAATTAAAAATTATCTAGATTTATAACACCTACCCTACATAATGCAAAAGGCAAGTCCAACTATACACCATGCCTTCTCTGTACTGCTTGTATTTCTATTCTGTTTGGGTTATTTTTCTCCATCATATTAGGATTAGTAGTCAGAGTCTAGTAGGGTATGGGTTAGTGTCAGGGATTCAGTATTTTTAATGGGAAATTGGAAAATGAATCCAATGTGTATGCAAATATGTGCTACACAAAAATCTTCCCACTCTCATCCACAACAATGCCTTGACATTACCTTCACCCCAGGTAAGACACAATTAGAGGAGAAGAGTTAGAAAATCTGTGAATGCAAATCTGGAATGGAATATGCTCAGGAGTTCACAACCTTGGAGGTGGTAGAGCAGTTTCCAAAAGTAAGGGACATGGTAAACACTCCACAAACATTGAGCTCTGCTGGCCTAAAGACTTCTTGAGAAACTGCCTCTGAAGCTGGGCACTTGAAATATATGTTGTATTAAGGAGTTTTAGCTTCTTTTGTAGTGAGACCATCAAAGCTGGGTCTGCATCTATATGACCTGGAGAACATGGATTCTTATTTTCAAATGAACCTGAGGCAGCAGTGCTGAATTCTCTCTTTGTAGGTAAAGTGTGGCCACTGGAGGCTAAGTTTCATCCCGTGTGGACTGTGAAGCCATTTGGTCCTCCTCAAATTTTTGTGGTGGTTCTTGCTGCTGCACTGGGGCTTTTGGTTCTTGCTGCTGCACTGGGCTTTTTGAACAACAAGTTCAACTGGGACACAGTGCTAGAGGGAGTTCTGTCACGTGTGGTGGGTTAGGGTCTGCAGGAGAATGAAACAACCAGGCTTCTTTCTCACATAGCTTGCACCCTTGACCATATCAACCTGATTCTGATCATTACCTTGAAAGCTCTCCAAATAAAAAGATGCCTTTACAAATAAGGGTCTGCTGGCTGCACCATGTCAGTCACAAGCCATTTGGAAGCAAATGGGCTAATCACATGGACCCACCACAGATGTTTTATCACACACGTGGCTACCACTGCTCTAGGCCCACTACTCAGCAGGCTCCAACTTACTACCATCTCTGTTCTACATTATTTTTATAAATTCCAGTCAATCAAGGCACTCTCTGGTACACTCATGATCAGCAGCAGGACATCCAAAGATACTCCAGTGCCACCTGGTCATGGGAATTTCAAAAATTTCAAAGTATTTATCTAGCCATTTTTCAAGAATGTAGTTGGGAGGCACTGTGGCTTTCAAGAACCATTAAATGTTGAGGAAGCTCATTTCAGTGAAACTCTGGAGAACTTTCATAGGCAACGCTTCCCATAGAGTGGCCAAAAGGTTACATGAAGCCAGGCCTATTGAGGTCTACAATGTGAGTTCCATGTGTGTTTTGACTCTCAAGTATGGCTGCCAAGTCTTTAAGAATAAAATCATGGGATAATTTGGCTGAGATTCCCAGTGCTCTGTGGAAAGCCACCCTGGACCTTGATCTAAGTTTATAAGGGCGACTCTCATGCATGGCTTCCTAAAATCCCAACTCGATTCATGGCAATACTTCTCTGAGGTCACTTCCAGAACTCAGTCTCTAAGGGGATTCACACCAGAGTTCAAACCCAGGTGGACCCAGTCATCTCTTCCAACTGCCACACAAATAACCACAATTAAAACCAAAATAGTCCCACATGGCTCTCATCTTCTTCCATATAGACACTCATCATAACCTCTAGCTGGAGGTTTCTATGAGGAGCGCAGGACAAGACAGTGTCCAAAATACGCACTCTTGCTCGTCATTTCCATAAAGTCAGAGTGGCCTGGACACCCCTTCTGTGAACCAGAAGTGATCAAAAAGGCCTACCATTAATACTGCTCAGCTTCTCCAATTTGAGGCCTACTGACTGTGGGGTTTAGATTCTTTATGTGCATTGGGGTCATGAGAAAACCCAAGCACCTATTGGCTAGCCTCCGCAGGGCTTTGAAGAAGTCATTTGACCCAAAGGATTCCTATTCTCACTTGATAGAGGTCAGGAACCTTACAGAGGAAGGCAAGAGATTTTATCCACAATGACTGCTCTTTTGGCCATTTTGGTTTTGGTTTTGGATGCACACATGGCATCTTTCTTTAGATCCATCAGGTGCTGAGAATGCAAGCCACAGCCTCACACACAGCCAACAGACTGGCTCAGACACATCCCTTTCAAAAGCAATTACTCAAAGAGAGACAGGTGATGCTCATTCATTTCCATTAGAAAACTGTTTTATTCAGGTTTCACAAAGTGGTGCCTTAGGCAAAGACCTTCCTGACATTCAGTGCTACAGAACAATAGGTAAGCAAAGGCCCAAAGCAGGGATTCTCCACTGAGACACTCATGATCACACAGATATCTGAGTTTCCTGAGATTCTCGCCATTCCCTTCAGCTATCCAGTACACGGCCATGTCACAGAGCTTTGAGGTGCTACATATCTTGGTCACAAAACCATGAGTCTATTCTGGAGAGTGGCCAGAATTCAAGAAGAAAACAGAAACTTAGGAAGACAGCAGGTCTTGCCCATCAATAAGGCAAGCCTCCGTCCTTTCATAAAGGGATGAATGTGGGGAAGCTTTCTCCTAGACAGGACACATCCATTGATGCATTTTCTTTTGTAATGTCTACAACCATGGACACAGTTGGATACACAGACATAGAAACACTTGCTTTGTCAAATGACTTACTAGAAACAGTCCATTCTAAACCAAAGAAACCGCCTTTCCTACCTATTCTCAGAGCATGAGACAAAACCACATACACACACTCATTCCCACAAAGGCACCTTTTTCCCCCAAGAGGGTCTGTGACTATCAAGAGTGTCCTCTGCCTTGTGGGCCATACTATGTTCCCCCGAAATGGCTTCTCTATTCTCAAATCTGGACTCCTTGGCCCACTCTGTGAAGTTGTCAGGAGCCAGCGGTGAGCCAATACCTGCTTTCTCAGGAAAGACCCCAATTCATATCTTTCCTGGCATTTGGCCATCCTCACAACTGTAGATACCAAGAAAGATTGACTCTCTCCTTGGTAAATCCAAAAAGTGAGACTTCTGTGACTGTTATTGGGCCTGACTCTGGCTGCCTGTTTTCAGGGATCCCAAGTTCAGAGAGTTCCATCACCAAGAAAGTGAGGTAGGTCACTTCCTTCATGAAGTGAATGAGCTCACAGCCTTGGCAACCACTTTGTCCTAACAGTTGCTTCCAAGGGTCCCATGAGATGGAGGCTGCCCCTACTTCCTGTGACACTTTCACAAGTTAGAATGGTATATCAACCATTGGTACCGGGGAAAAGATCTCCACACAGGCCTGGTTTGGTCCATTTGCTCTATATTAAAAAGAGAGAGGCTTATTCAGACACATCCCTTCATAGTGACCAGGTTGTTTGCCATGGAAGCTAACTTTTGCTCTCTCAGGTCCTTCATAGCAGTCTACATCTTCTTCGGGGATCATTTCTGCATGGATCTTTGATATTCTCAGCAGGTGGAAGATCCCCAACATTCCTCTTTTGTAAGACCAACTCTGTCCCTGCACTGCTCTAATGTTAGATTGAGGGAACAGTGTATGGTTAGGGTTAATAATATGTTCAATTTTGGTTAGCAATCATTCTGCTGGATGAATAATGGTATTGGAAACCTGTGATATTTACAAGAATATATAGGTTAAATATAACAGAAATCTAGGGAAGATTTGAAGCCAAGTAGGGCATTGGGCCCTTGAGTGGGATACTTAGCTTTGAATTATATTCTGCACAGATGTCTCAGATAAGTCAATATACAATGAAATTGGATCTTGTACCTCGGATGATTGAATAACAAACAGAACATCTAGTCATAAAGGAATAGTCCGTAGGATTACCAAGGTAGTCAGCAGGTTTATAAAGAAGAGTGAGTATAGGATTTGGACCAAAAGTTCTTTACAAATAGGGTTTCGGGTAGAGAGTGAATGTAAATGTCAGCACATGTGAAGAGTCAGTCACAATGATGAACAGGGGAAAATATGTAGGAAAGCAGACATAAATAGAGACATTAGGAAATCAGCAAAAGTATAAAGTGTGTAATTGGTTTAGACATTTTCAACAGGGTTGAGTTTGAATATATAATCTTAGGAAGAAACAAATATGTTGTCACAAATAGGATTGAATTCGAGAGCATTAGGTAACCAGGACTTGGATGTTTTTTTGTAATCCATGTTCACTTTCCATTTAGGCTTTTTTAAAATCATAAGTGTGACCATTGCATTTTGTGTCCAGAATATTATTGTGATAAAATGTATGTGTAGATCAGGTGACATGAATATTTCTTCCACCGTTTCTGGAGCAATGTTTTGTAGACGTATAATTTAGTATTTGGGGTACAAATAGGTGTACCCTGTGTCTATGAATATGCAGATTATGCATGAATAGACCATACTGTGTATAAATAATATAACTGGTTCCACTTTAAATAATGGATTGAATTGATATCTGAAAATATAAAAGAAATCTCATATTGATATGCAATCATTCATTCCAACCACTTATACATCTAATGGTAATATTAGGGTTATATTTTATCCTGAAAAGTGTGTGAGTTTTGCTTCAAACGTGATTATGGAAATCAAAAATAATGTGTTTGGAAAGAAGTATCATGAAAAGAATAGTCAAGAAACCTGGAGGAATTCATGTGTTCTGAAGCAAGAAGTGATTGAATGTGAAACACATGCATATAAATTTGCGAACTTTTGAATGAAATATATACAGTATGATGTGCATAAGCTGCAGAAATAGTAATGTAGCAGTGTTGAATAAAAATGAACATCAAAATACACATCATGTCCCCTAGGAATCTACTTGCATTGATATTAATCTGGGTCAGTTACTGTAGACATATTAGGATTTTTATGCACCATTTACTGAAGTTAGTTTTCAGTACTAGGAAACAAATATGTATTTCAGGTGGATGAATATTCTGAGAATAATCTTGTGGAAACTTGATTTTAAATCCATATAAATCGCAAAACATTATAAACAAAAAACACACACAGACATTAAAATGTAGCATAGTATATGCCAATTGAAATTCATCTTGAAATATATATCATCCACTGATCCAAAACTATTTGTTTAATGAACTTGGATTCATGAATAATGTTGTTCAACTAAGAAGCTCCCCCATAGTTTGAATTTTCTGTTCCAACAGTGTTTAGGAGGAGTGATCTCCTAAATGTGTATGCAAATATGTGCTACACAAAAATATTTCCACTCTCATCCAGAACAATGACTTGATATTACCTTCGCCCCAAGAAAGACACAATTGGAATAGAAGAGTTAGAAATTCTGTGAATACATATCTGGAATTAAAATGCTCGGGAGTTCACAACATTGGAGTTTGCAGAGGAGTTTCCAAAAGTAAGGGAGAGGCTTGATAGACCCAACCTGATTTTTTATTAAAATTGGGAACCATCTTGCCACAAAGCCGTGAAAAGATAATTTTGGCTTTACTCTAAATTACTGCAAATTCTGAACCTGCTTGGAACGCCTGCCCGTGCCTTGAACTCATCCACACCTGGCTCTCTGACCAGATAACAGTACTTTCTGAAACTTTAGTGACACCTCATAAATATTGGCCTTCCCTGGCCAGACAACAACCCTCTCTGAGGCCCTAATGGTCCTCATTATTTCTGATATTGGGGCCAGCAAAAAAAAAAAATGTAAACTACCATTAGTGTGATGCTTTCAAAGTTTTGTTATCTGTAACCACCCGTTTGTGTAACTTTCTGGGCTATATAGCTGGGCTGTAGGAAAGGTGGGGTTGCTGTCTTGTTCCCGCCATTTTGGGAAGGAGAGGCAGCCCAGCCTGTTGAAATAATAAGCTTGCCTTAATTTGATTTTAATTGGAGTCAGTGGTCTTTTCTTGCATCCTAGTCCAAAATTTTGGAGTTCCCCAGTGAGATGACCCTGCCCGAGCAGATCACAAAACCAGACTGCTGAAAATTCTGAAGCTGGCCTTCCCTCCAGGGCACTGGGCTGGAGAACCACTCTAGGAGGTGCACAACTTGAGATGTTCCAAGGCCTTGGAGTGAGCCGTCAGTCTGGGGAGCACTGCAGTGAACCACCACACTAAAACTATTATCAAGCCCCTGGTGGAGGAGGCCTCCATAGGTAAGTGGCGCCTTTATAACATCTGATATCTGGTTAAGGGAGATCTCTTCTGATGACAGAGAGGTGGCCTGGGGAGGCTCACATACACTCCTGTCCAGGACAGTAATGAGAATCATGCTGTCCTCTGTTCTGTTCTGTAGGGAATTCCTCTGGAAGGGTAGAGAGGTGCCGATGGGCACACACACGCTCCTACCCTGGAGCTTTAGCAAGATGTTGCATTGCTCCTCTGTTTTTCTGTTTCGACACCAGGATTCTGTTTTTCTGTGTTTTGTTCTGTGGTCTATATGTTTTTTGTTGTTTTTTTTGTGCGTTTTTTTGTTTGATTTCTGTGGTAAAATTTTAAGGATATTGGACGTGAAAAAGGGTAACAAAGCAAGTAAGCCTGACACCCTTTCGACTGTGTTTTAAGGAACTGTGATGAACTTTACCCACCTTTGTTAAGCAGGAAGAAAGAAGCCCCTAGCTGGCTGCCTGGAGCACACCCACTGCACAGGGCAATGCCTGCTGGGGAACAAAGAACTGAGTATACCCCAGGTTAACAAGTGAAACTCTTTAAAATCCCTTGTCCCTCCAGATCATGAGAGTCACAACCTTTTGGCAGAGTCCCCTTGTTTTTCCTTTGTTAGCAAAGCAATAAACCTCCATTTTCTTTTTCTCAAAACCCTGTCCTCATTATTAAATTTCAGGTTTATGAATATTACTGAGAATAATCTTGTGAAAATTTGAATTTAAATGAACATAAATGAATATGAATGAATTTAGGGAGTGTATAATAAGACACATATTTTTCATATTTTTTTAAAATCCGTAGAATATACACACACACACACGCACACACACACACACACATGCACACACACACACATTAATATTTAGCAATATATATGCCAATCGATATTCATCATGAAATATAATTCATTCACAAATCCAAAAATATTCATTTTACTGAACATGGATTTATGTATAGTGTTTTTCACTAGGAAGCTCACCCATAGGTGGAATTTTCAGTTCCATCATTATTTAGGGAGAGTCATCTCTTCTCACAATTTTTATATTCCAAAGTCAGTGATCTTACAAGAATGTACGTGTGATACCAGGTAGGATATTGTATATGCATAAAAAAATTACATGTGCTGAATAGGATACAGAGAAAGGGAGACAGGAATTTACATATGTGATAACTTTAAAAAATCATGGAGAAATATTAAAATGAAAAGTTTACTAAATTTAAAACACATACTCTTGATAAAGAGGAAGACAAATACAAATATACACCATGCTTCCTATAAAAGGACTGTACTTCTATTCAGTTAGGTTTTTTTTTCTCCATGATATTAGGATTAGTAGTCAGAGTCTAGTAGGGTATGGGTTAGTGTCAGGGATTCAGTATTTCAAATGGAAAATAGGAAAATGAATCTATTGTGTATGCAAACATGTGATACACAAAAATCTTCCCTCTCTTATCCAGAACAATACCTTGACATAACCATCGCTAAAAGTAAGACACAATTAGAGGAGAGGAGTTAGAAAACCTGTGAATACATATGTGGAATGAAAAATGCTCAGGAGTTCACAACACTGGAGGTGGTAAAACAGTTTACAAAAGTATGGGAGATGGTAAACACTTCAGAAACATGGAGCTGTGCTGACCTAAAGACTTATTGAGAAACTTCCTCTGAGGTTAGGCACAAGAAATATATGTATGGAAATATTTAAATCAATGGTTCTGCAACTGATGTGATTCTGCAATCTGGGTCTGCATCTATGTGACCTGGAGGACATGGTTCTTTATTTTGTAATGAACATGAGGCAGCAGGTCTGAAAACTCCCTTTGTAGGTAAACTGTTGCTACTGGGAGCTAAGTGTCTTCCCGTGTGGTCTGTGAAGCCATTTGGTCATCCTCCACTTTTCAGGGTGTTTCTTACTGCTGCACTGGGAATTTGGTATTTGCTTCATGAAATACAATATGTTCAACTGGGACACAATGCTGGAGGGAGTTCTGTCATGTGTGGTTGGTCAGGGTCGGCAAGAGAATGTACGAACCAGGCTTCTATCCCACATAGCTTTCCCCTTGACTATAGCAACCTGATTCTGAACATTGCCCTGAAACCTCTACATATAACAAGATGCCTTTACATATAAAGGTCTGCTGCCTGCACCATGTCAGTCGCAAGATTTGGAAGCCAATGGAAGATCCAGGTGGTCCTACCAAAAATATTTATTTACACACCTATAGTCCACTGCTCTACGCCCACTACCCAGCAGGCTCCAACTTACTGGCATCTCTGTTCTACACCATTTTCACGAAACTCAGTCAATCAATGCACTGTTTGTTATACTCATGATCAGCAACAGGATATCTAAAGGTTATCCAGTGCCACCTGGTCATGGGGATTTCAAAAATTTCATGGTATTAATCTAGTCATTTTTCAAGGATGAAGTTGGAGGCACTGTGGGTTTCATTTAATTCAGGAACCATTAAATGGTGAGGAAGCTCATTTCAATGAAAGCTCTGGAGAACACTCACAGGCAAGCCTTCCCAAAGAGTGGCCAAAAGGACACATGAATCCAGGCCCATTGAGGTATACAATGTGAGGTCCATGTGTGTTTGGACTCTCAATTATGGCTACCAAGTCTTTAAGAATTAAAACATGTGATATCCTGGCTCAGAATCCATGAGCTCTGTGGAAAGCCATCCTGGGCCTAGATCTCAGTTTCCAAAAGCGATTCTCATGCGTGGTCTCCTAAAATCCCAACACTATTCATGGCAATACTTCTCTGAGGTCAGTTCCAGAACTCAGTCTCTAAGGGGAATCACACCAGAGTTCAAGCCCTGGTGGACCCAGTCATCTCTTCCAACTACCACACAAATTACCACAATTAAAACAAGAACCCTCCCATATGGCCCTCATCTTCTTTCATATAGACACTCATCATAATCTGGCTGGAGGTTTCCATGAGGGGTGCAGACCAAGACAGTGTCCCAAATAAGCTCCTTTGCCCCTCATTTGCCTAAAGTCAAGGTGGCCTGGACACCCATCCGGTGAACCAAAAGTGATCAAATAGGCCTGTCGTTAATACCGCTCCAATTTGAGGACTACTGTCTGTGGGGTTTAGATTCTTTATGTGAATTTTAGTCATGAGAAAACCCAAGCACAATGGGCTAGCCTCTGCAGGTTTTGTAGAACTCTTTTGACCCAAAGGATCCCATTCTCACTTGATGGAAGTCAGGAACCTTACAGAGGAAGTCGAGAGACTTCCTCCCAATAATTGCTCTTTTGGCGAATTTTCTTTTGGATGCACACATGGTAACTTTCTTTAGATCCATCAGGTGCTGAGAATCTAAGCCACAGCCACACACAGGGCCAAGGGCATGATTCAGACACATCCCTTTCCAAAGCAATTAAGGAAAGTGCCACAGGTATGCCCATTCATTTCCATTTGAAAACTGTTTTCTTCAGGCTTCACAAAGGGGTGGCCTGAGGCAAAGAACTTCCTGACATTCAGGGCAACAGAACAATAGGTAAGCAAAAGGCCGAAAGCAGGGTTTCTCCTCTGAGACTTTCCTGGTCACACTGATATCTGAGTTTTCTGAGATGCTCGCCATCCCCTACAGCTATCCAGTACATGGCCATGTCACAGAGCTTGTAGGTGGTACATATCTTGGACACAAAACCATGGGCCTATTCTTGAGATTGGCCGGAATTCAGGACGAAAATAGAAACTTAGGAAGGTAGCAGGTGTTGCTCATCGATAAGGCAAGCTACAGTCCATTCATAAATGGGGCAATATGAATGCTGAGAAGATTTCTACTAGACACAACACATCCATTGATGGATTCTCTTTTCTAATGTCTACAAACACGGAAACAGTGGAATACACAGACTTAGAAACACTCGCCCTGTGAAAAGACTTACTAGAAACAGTCCACTTCAAATGAAACAAACCGACTGTCCTACCTATTCTCAGAAAATGAGAAAAAACCACAAACCCACAACCACACCCACAAAGGCACCTCCTTCCCCTAAGTAGGTTTGTGACTATCCAGAGTGTCCTCTGACTTGTGGGCCATAATATGTTCCCCCAAAATGGCCTTTCCTGTCTCAGATCTTGTCTCCTTGGCCAACTCTGTGAACTTCTTAGGAGCCAACGGTGAGCTAATACCTGCTTTCTCTTGAAAAGCCCTGCATCCGAGCTTTCCTGGCATTTGGCCTTCCTCACATCTGTAGGTACCAAAAAATACTGACCCTGTCCTTGGTAAATCCAAACAAGTGAGACCACTGGCACTGGGACTGGGACTGGCTCTGTGTGCCTGGCTTCCTGGATCCCACGTTCAGAGAGTTCCATCACCAAGAAAGTGAGGTGAGGTCACTTCCTTCCTGAACTGAATGAGGGCACTGTCTTGGCAGCCACTTTGTCCTAACTGTTGCTTCCAAGGGTCCCAAGAGATTGAGGCTGCCCCTACTTCCTGTGACATTTTCACAAGTTAGAATGGTATATCAACCAAAGGCACCCAGGAATAGATCTCCACACAGGCCTGGTTTGGTCCATGATCTCTACATTAAAAAAAAATCTGTTTCAGACACAACCTTTTATCCTGACCGGGTTGTTTGCCATGGAAGATGACTTTTGGTCTCTCAGGTCCTTTATTGCTTCCTACATCTTCTCCAGGGATCATTTCTGCATGGACCTTTGAGGTTCTCAGCAGGTGGAAGTTTTTCTACATTTCTGTATTGTAATATCAACTCCTGCCCTGCTCTTCTGTAAAGTTACATTGAGGGAACAGTGTCCGGTTATGGTTAAAAACATGCTCGATTTGGGTTAGAAATCATTTTGCTGGATGAATGATCGTATTGGGAACTTGCTATGTGTAGAAGAATATATAGGTGAAATATATGTATGAAAAAAGAAATTTAAGTCTGATTTGAAGCCCAGAAGGGCATTGGGCCCTTGATAGGGATACGTGGTGTTGAATTACGTTCTGCAGAGTTGTCTCAGATAAATCGATATACAATGGCATAGCACCTTGTACGTTGCATGAATTAATGTAGAAGGAACATCAAGTCAAAAAGGCATAGTCGGTAGTGAAAGGTTAATAAAATTAATAAAATAGGTACTTGTCACTTCCTGTTTTTCTGTATGCTTAACAAAACACTGTTGAAATCTTGAGAAATGTTTGCTAATCTTGTTCTAGAATGTACTGTTCCCAACAGCCGAACTGCAGAATGTACTCCCTCACTCGGTGTCATGCAAACCGCCCACTCGCCCTTACCCATCACTGAACTTCCCTCTCTTCCCTCTCCAAGGAAAGTATATAAGCTCTGCTTAAGCTGTTCTCAGAGGTCTCTGCTCTATTTAATTTAGCTCTGAGCTCCAGCATGCTGGACCACAAATAAACCCTTTGCTGTTGCATGAGACAGTCTCTTGGTAGTATCTTCCTCTGACACTCGCCTGACCTTTACATATTGAGTTTCCACTGAGTTCCAGCAGTGGCGGACGAGAGAGAGACCCCAACGGGCTCCTCTCGGAGCAAGTAAGGCGCCTCTTTCTGGTTTCAGGTTTCTTGTTAGGGCTTGGCAAAATTGCTGGCGATGAAGAGCCTGGGCTCTCTCCGACGGTGGCTGAGAGACATGTCACAGAGACAAAGGGCACCTCTCTGGAGGACCCCGCAGAGAACTCGGGAAATCAAGGAACAATAGTCTTCTCGACTCAGTGATATTTTCTTTTAGATTCGTTATTTCCATACCATTGGGTTTTGCCGGCTACTCATTCCTGGTCTCAGTGTTGGACGTTCATTTCCTGTCTTTATGGTCTTGTCTTATCTGTGTCGTGTGTCCTTGCTTTTACTGTTTGTGGAACTTTCATTATGGAACAGAGCACGTCAATGCCTCTGTCCCTGACCCTTGATCACTGGACCAAAGTCCGCTTAAGGGCTCAGAATCTTTCTTTTTTTAGTAAAACGCTGGACCTGGCAGAATCTCTGTGCCTCAGAATGGCCCATCTTTGGAGTCGTATGGCCCCTAGAAGGATCTTTCTACTTCCCACTAATTTAAAAAGTCAGAGGTATTGTCTTTCAGCCAGCGCCACATAGCCATCCGGATCAACAGCCATATATCTTAACTTGGCAGGACCTCTGCAAATCTCCTCCTCCATGGGTGAAGCCTTTCTTTGCCCCTACCTCTGCTCCTACTCCTTCCCCCATGATCTCTCAAACCCTCTCAACCTCCTCCTCCTCCACCCTCTGTTCTCCCTGAGTCACAGATTTGACTCTACTGGACTCTTCTCCCCCTCCTTATCCCCTGCCCTCGTCCCCTAACACACAACACACTCTAAGTGATTCCGCTGCTGCTGACTAAGCCTCTCTACCATTGGAGGAAGCTAAGCCGGTAATAGGATCTGACAATGGACCGATGTTCATGACCCAGGTAAGTCAGGGGTTAGCCAGGAACCTGGGGATTAATTGGAAGTTAAATTGTGCTTATAGACCACAGAGTTCAAGACAAGTAGAAAGAATGAATAGAACCATTAAAGAGACCTTAACGAAATTAAGCTTAGAGACCAGCATAAGATTGGACTATGCTCCGGCCTTATGCAATGTTTCATGCAAGAAAAAATTCCTTTGTTTCTTTGAGTAACCTTACCACATGTGAAATTCTTTATGGTGGCCCTCCTCCAGTAGGGGACCTAAGCCCAACTGTAAGACCTAAAGATCCTTTCCACACCCCCTTGCTTGACAGACTTAAAGATCTTGAAAGAACTCAGTAATACCTGTGAAAACAGCTGGCCACTGCCTACCCAACTGGGAACCAGGGGATTCCACATCCATATCAAGTAAGAGATTTCATCTATGTAAGATGATATCAGGTGTCATCCCTGGTACCCCGCTGAAAAGGACCATACCAGGTGCTATTATAACACCTACAGTGGTAAACGTAAACAGAATCACTTCCTGGATCCATACCTCTCATCTCAAGCCTGCTGCCTGTACAGAATCTTTCTGGAAACTGAAAAAGACTGGTAACAGTTTCAAATTGTGTATTCGCAATGTGAATAAGGTTATATACTCTCCCCTTGGCTACAAGTAGTCCTAACCCACATCAGCCCATTAAGCAGTGATGGCTGATCACAAATCCTACTGGAAAAGAAGTATGGTCTATCTCGCATACAGCCCCCTTAGGGACCTGGTGGCCATCTCTCCACCCAGACATTTGTTAGCTGGCTATAGGTATTTCCTATTGTGATATCCCTGATGAAGAGGATCCCACTAAAATACCATTAAATCCCTTCTGTACCATAGATAATGGAAACAAACATTATGGATGTAGGGACACGCGAGCCAGATGCAGGTTGGCTAGTCTAGATTACTAAGTTTGCCTGGCAGACTGTCAAAGCCACAAAGAGTAATGGCTGTGTGGGGAAAAGCCGACTTTTTCTGTATGTCATGGGAATGTGTGCATACAGGGGCTGCCTGATGGAACCCCAATTCTTCATCAAATTCAGTACACAGCATTGGCCATATTACCAATTAGACAACCAAAAACTATGGCACCCAGAGGGGTCTCTAGATCCTCAAATTTTGCATGACCTTTTTAACTTCTGCAAGTGCTCAAAAGAGTGAAAGGAAATTCCCCTATGTGGAAGCCTTTTCCCTCCCTCACTCACATCCTGAACTATGCTTCTCCAATAGATCATTATCCTCAGCCTTCTGCTCCAGACCCTCTGATGTCACTCCCATCTCAGCAACTTGATTTCTCCCCTCCAATAACTAGATCAGAAACCCAAAGCTCCACCAGTTCTCAGACCATCGCCCCCTTTCTGAGGTAGCAGGTACATAGGTACCGCTCCACCGACTCATTCCTCTCATCTCCTGTCAGTGCCCTCACCGGGTCCCACCAGGTCCTCTTACCAGCTAACCCAATGCTCAAACGAGCTGAGGAGAGCCCTGAGACCCTTATCCAAGATGTAATATAATTGGCCTTTAAAGTTGCTTTGTCATCACTGAAAACAGGTTACTAAAATTTAAAGTCCCTCACAGGATTTTGGGATCCTCACTCCCGTCTTTCACTCTGCTCTACCTGATCTACTGCTCAAGTTTGCTGCTAGGAAATTCCCAATACCCTTTCGCATTATTCTTTTACATCTCTCTTTTCCCTCATTCTCAGATCCTCGGAGGTGCTCTCAGCCCCACCTTCCCCGTCTTTCCCCCTCTGTACCAGGCCCACAGAAAAGTCTTAAATGACCTTCTTCAGAAGTCTTCACCATGGCTGAGTTTTGAACTTTCAGCAAAACAGTCCCAATAAAGACTTTAATGTAGATAAACTTTCTCTTTCGTATTTCCCTGTTCTACTTGGCCACTGGCTAAAAATCTCAGTACTTCTAAGCTAGACAACCCCTAACTAGTTTTTCACAAAATATGTGAACAAGTCCTCTGGCCTTCAGCTGGGGCTTCACAGAGATGGCTACATTTCTAAGATAAAGATATTACCAACCGGGCTCCATGGTAACAGCTGGCAGGGGGAAAATAAGAAATGGAAGAAAAAGCTCTCCTCCTCCCAGGTGTCCTTGAAAAGTTAACTTGCCCAGAACAGAAGGAAAAACAGAAACAAATACTGCTTTTTTAAACTTCTGAAGACTGTGAACTTCTGAGCCCCATCCCTTATATGTTGGGTACAAAATTCTGAAACTACCTAAACTTGAGTTTCATGGGATTAATTGATTACAATATAAGCAATGCCCTCTGAATCCGGTTGCAACCAAATAGGACTGTTTCCCACTCTTGAGTGCTATCTTAGGTGCCTTGCTTTGTCAGTGCCTACAACAGCATAATTCTATATACTTAAACATCGTTTATGTTTTCATGAAATGATCAGGATATGTGATAAATTGTGTAATGGTGCAGATGTTTCCCAGAGTGCTCTATCATGATGCAGGTTCATTTGAAGATCAAATAGGGGGGGCATACAACCGGTTCCACTGGGAACATATATCCCTCACTTTAGCCATCCTATTAGGAATAGGAGTTGCTGCACGGGTGGGCAGAGGAACCAGTGGCATTGTCCATGGGACACAAAAGATGACCCAATTAGAAGCAGCAATAGAGCAAAAGTAAGATATTAGAAAACTCCTTCAGGGCTTTGCATGAAACTTTAACCTCTCTCTCTGAAGTTGTTTTACAGAACAGTTGAGGGTTGGACCTCCTCTTCATTAGAGAAGGGGGGCTTTGTGCTGCATTGAGGGAAGAATGTTGTTTTTATGCTGACTATACTGGAGTCGTAATAAAATCTATGAGTAAATTTAAAAGACACCTTGAAGAGCATCAACAAATGAGAGAGGGCCCAAAAGGGTGGCTTGAGTCTTGGTTCACACAGTCCCCCTGGTTAACTACGTTTTTATCAAACCTGGCCGGTCCAATAATAATCCTCATATTATTGCTAACTATAAAACCCTGTTTGCTCAACCGTGTAATATCTTTTCTCCAGGCTCAAATTGGAGGAGTTAAACTTATGGTAATACCCCACTAGCAGACATTGAATGTGACACCCTCCAATGATCATTTGTATGATTAAAATTAGCCAGAAGAAGAAGTGGGGAATGAAATATTAATAAAATAGGTACTTGTCACATCTTGTTTTTCTGTATGCTTAACAGAACACTGTTGAAATCTTGAGAAATGTTTGCAAAATTTGTTCCCAGAATGTTCTATCCCCAGCTGCCAAATTGCAGAATGTACTCCCTCTCCCAGTTGCATGCAAACCGCCCACTCGCCCTGACCCATCAATACAATTCCCTCCCTTCTCTCTCAAGGGAAAGTATATAAGCTCTACTTCAGCTATTCTCAGGGCTATCTGCTCTATTCAGGTGAGCTCTGAACCCCAGCATTCTGGACACCCAATAAACCCTTTGATGTTGCATGAGATAGCCTGTTGGTAGTCTCCTCCTCTGAAGCTCGCACCACGTTTACTTGGATGATTGAATGTAGAAGAGAACATCCAGTCAAAAAGGGATAGTCTGTAGCATTAGGAAGATAGTCAGTAAGTTTAGGAAGAAGGGTGAGTATAAGATTTGGAACAAAAGTTTCTTAGCAATAGGATTTCGATTAGAGAGTGAATGTAAATGTCAGCACAAGTGAAGAGTCAGTCACAATGATGAAGTGGGGAAAATATGTAGGAAAGCATATATCAATAGAGACATTTCAAAATCAGGCAAAGTATAAAGTGTGTGATAGGATTAGACATTTTGAACAGGGTTGAGTTTAAATATATAATCTTAGGAAGAAACAAATATGTAGTCACAAATAGGATTGACATTTGAGAGCATTGGGCAAATTTCAGGTGGATGAATATTTTGAGAATAATCTTGTGAATAGTTGATTATAAATCCACATACATGAACATGAATGAATTTAGGGAGTGAATATAAGACACATATATTTCATATTTTGAAAAATCTGGAGAGTGTATATATATATATATATATATATATATATATATATATACACATATATATATATATACATATATATACATATACATAAAACAAACACACAGACAAAAAAGTAGCAATATATATGTCAATCAAAATTCATTATAAAATATATACCATCCACAGATCTAAAAATATTCATTTTACTGAACATGGATTTATGTATAATGCTGTTCAACTAGCAAGCTCACCCATAGGTTGAATATTCAGTTCCAACAGGGTTTAGTAGGAGTGATCTCTTCTAACAATTTGTATCTGCCAAGTCAGCCACCTCACAAGAATGTACGTGTGGTACCAGATAGGAATCTATATGTGCATATAAGAATACAGAGAAAGGGAGACATCAATTCACATATTTGTTAACCTTAAAGATACAAGGACAACTATTTCAACAAACAATTGACTAGATTTATAACTCCAACTCTGTATCATGCAAAAGGCAAGTCCATCTATACACCATGCCTACTCTGAACTGCTTGTATTTCTATTCTTTATGGGTTATTTTTCTCCATCATATTAGGATTAGTAGTCAGAGTCTGGTAGGGTATGGGTTAGAGTCAGGTATTCAGTATTTTGAATTGAAAATAGGACACTGAATCCAATGTGTATGCAAATATATGCTACGGAAAAATCTTCCCACTCTCCTCCAGAACAATGCCTTGACATTACCTTCGCCCCAAGTAAGACCCAATTAGAGGAGAAGAGTTAGAAAATCTGTGAATACATATCTAGAATGGAAAATGCTCCAGATTTCACATCTTTGGAGGTGGTAGAGGAGTTTCCAAAAGTAAGAGACAGGGTAAACACTCCACAAACATGGAGCTCTGCTGGCCAAAAGACTTTTTGAGAATCTGCCTCTGAGGTTTGGCACTTGAAATATATGTTGTTGTCAGGAGCTTTAGCTTTATTTGTAGTGAAACCATCAAAGCTGGATCTGCATCTATGTGACCTGGAGGAAATGATTACTTATTTTCAAATAAAAATGAGGCAGCAGTGATGAATTCTCTTTTTGTAGGTAAACATTGGCCACTGAGGGCTAAGGGTCTTCCCGTGTGGACTGTGAAACCAATGGTCATCCTCCAATTTTCGTGGTGTTTCTTGCTGCTGCACTGGGAGTTTGGTATTTGCTTCATGAAATACAACGAGTTCAAATGGGACACAGTGCTGAAGGGAGTTCTGTCAGGTGTGGTTGGCAGGGTCTCCAGGAGAATGCACCAACCAGGGTTCTATCTCAAGTAGCTTGCCCCCTTGACAATAGCAACATGATACTGAACATTGCTCTGAAACCTCTCCATATAAAAATATGCCTTTACATATATGGGTGTGATGGTTGCACCATGTCAGTCACAGCCATTTGGAAGCCAATGGAAGATCCACATGGCCCCACCACAGATGTTTTATCACACATTTGCATAACACAGCTCTAGACCCACTACTTACCAGGCCCCAACTTACTGGCATCTCTGTTCTACACCATTTTCATGAAACCCAGTCAATCAAGGCCCTGTCTGGTATACTCATGATCATCAACAGGACATCAAAGGTCCTCCAGTGCCAGCTGGTCATCGGAATTTCTAAAATTTCATGGTAATTATCTAGCATTTTTTCACAGATGCATTTGGAGGCAATGTTGGTTTCAATTCATTCAGGAACCATTAAATGGTGAGGAAGCTAATTTCAGGGAAATCTCTGGAGCACTCTCACAGGCAAGTCTACCCAAAGAGTGGCCAAAAAGTCACATGAAGCCAGGCCCATTGAGGTCTACAAAGCGAGGTCCAAGTGTGTTTTGAATCTCAATTATGCCTGCCAAGTCTTTCAGAATAAAATCATGTAATATCCTGGCTGTGATTCCCAGTGTTCTGTGGAAAGCCACTCTGGGCCTTGATCCCAGGTTCCAATGGCAACTCTCATTCCTGGCCTCCTAAAATCCCAACACAATTCATGTCAATACTTCTCTGAGGTCAGTTCCAGAACTCAGTCTCTAAGGGGAATCACAGCAGAATTCAAGCCCAGGTTTACCCAGTCATCTCTTCCAACTGCCACACAAATTACCACAATTATAACCAAAACACTCCTACATGGCCCTCATCTTCTACCATAACATCTGGATGGAGGTTTTCATGAGAGGCACATCACAAGACAGTGTCCAAAATAAGCTCCCTTGCCCCTCATTTGCCGAATGTCAGGGTGGCTTGGACACCCTTCCTGTGAACCAGGAGTGATCAAATAGGCCTGCCCTTAATACTGCTTCGCTTCTCCAATTTGAGGCTCTCTGACTGTGGGGTCTAGATTCTTTTTGTGAATTGGAGTCATAAGAAAAGCCAAGCCCCTCTGCAGAGATTTGAAGAACTCATTTCACCCAAAGAATCCCTATTCTGACATGATGGATTTCAGAAACCTAACAAAGGAAGGCAATATAATTCATGCACATTGATTGAACGTTTTTCCATTTTGGTTTAGATGCACATATGGGATCTTTCTTTACATCCATCAGGTGCTGAGAATCTAAGTCACAGCCTAAAACAGGGCAAAGGGCCTGAATCAGACACATCCTTTTCCAATGAAATTAAGCAAAGAGCCAGAGGTGATGCACATTCATTTCCATTTGAAAACTGTTTTCTTCAGGTTTAACAAAGGGGTTGCATGAGACAAAGACCTTCCTGATATTCAGGGCAACAGAACAATAGGTAAGCAAAAGGCCCAAAGCAGGGTATCTCCACTGAGACTTTCCTGGTCACACTGATATCTGAGTTTTCTGAGATGCTGGCCATTCCATTCAGGTATCCAGTACATGGCCATGTCAAAGACCTTGGATTTGGTACATATCTTGGACACACAACCATGAGCCTATTCTAGAGAGTGGCCAGAATTCAGGAAGAAAACAGGGACTTAGGAAGGTATTAGGTGTTGCCCGTGCATAAGGCAAGCCACACTCCATTCATAAATTGGGCAGGATGAATGCTGGGAAGCTTTATACTAGACATGACACATCCATTGCTGCATTCTCTTTTCTCATGTCTACTACCACAGGCACAGTGGGATACACAGACATGGAAACACTCACCTCTTCAAATGACTTACCGGAAACAGTTCACTCCAAAACAAACAAATCGCCATTCCTACCTATTTTCAGAACATGAGACAAACCACAAACCCACACCCACTCCCAAAAAGGCACCTCCTTCCCCATAGGTGTATGACAAACCAGAGTGTCCTCTGACTGGTGGCCATACTCTGTTCTTCCGAAATGGCCTGTCCTCTCTCAGATCTGTTTTCCTTGGCCAACTCTGTAAAGTTGTAAGGAAAAAGTGGAGAGCCACTACCTGCTTTCTCAGGAAAGCTCCCTATTCAGAGCTCTCCAGGCATTTGGTAATCCCACTTCAGTAGGTACCAAGAATGACTGACTCTATCTTTGGTAAATCCAAACAAGTGAGCCCACTGGGACTGGGCCTGGGACTGCCTCTGGGTGCCTGGCTCCTTGGATACAAAGTTCAGAGAGTTCCATCACCAAGGAAATGAGGTATGTCACATTCTTTGGAACTGAATGAGGTCACTGCCTTGGCAAATGTATATCTTATGATGTTCAAAAACTGAAGAAATAATAATGTACCAGTGTCGAATACAAATGAATGACAAATTACATATCATGTCCCATAGGAGTCTACTTGCATTGATGTTAGACTGGGTCAGTTACTGTAGAATAATTAGGATTTGTATGCACCATTCACTGAAGTTAGTTTTCAGTACTAGGAAACAAATATGTATTTTAGGTGGATGAATATTTCTGATTATAATCTTGTGAAAAGTGGATTATAAATCCACATACATGAACATGAATGAATTTAGAGAGTGTATATTAGACACATATATTTCATATTTTGAAAAATTTGGAGAGTATATCTATATCTATATCTATATCTATATCCATATCTATATATATACACACACACACACAAACACACACACACAACACTCACAGACATTAAAAAGTACCAATATAAATGCCAATCGAATTCATCAGTAAATATATATCATCCACAAATGCAAAAATATTTATTTTACTGAACATGAGTTAATGTATAATGTTGTTCTACTAGGACGCTCTCCTATAGGTTGAATTTTCATTTCCAACAGCATTTAGGAGGAGTGAACTCTTCTCACAATTTGTATCGGCCAAGGCAGCCACCTCACAAAAATGTATGTGTGATACCTGGTAGGATTCTATATATGCATATAAATATACATGTGTGAATAGGCTACAGAAAAGGGAAACAAGAATTCACATATTTGTTAAGTTTAAAAACACATGGAGAATATTTCAATTAAAATTTGACTAGATTTATAACTCCTACCTTATATAATGCAAATGTCAAGTCCAACAATACAACATGTCTCCTCTGAAGTGCTTGTATTTCTATTGTGTTGGGTTAATTTTCTCCATTATATTAGGATGAATAGTCTGAGTCTACTAGGTATGGGTTAGTGTCAGGGATTCAGTATTTCGAATGGAAAATTGGAAAATGAATCCAATGTGTATGTAAATATATGCTGCACAAATATCCTAGTGCTCTCATCCAGAACAATGCCTTGACATTACCTTCACCACAAGTAAGACACAATTAGAGGAGAAGAGTTACAAAATCAGTGAATACATATCTGGAATGGAAAATGCTCAGGAGTTCACAACCTTGGAGGTGGTAGAGCAGTTTCCAAAACTAAGGGACAGGGTAAACACTCCAAAAACATGGAGCTCTGCTGGCCTAAAAACTTTTTGAGAAACTGCCACTGAGTTTTGCACTTGAAATATATGTTGTTTTCAGGAGATTTGGCTTCCTTTGTAGTGAGACCATCAAAGCTGGGTCTGCATCTATGTGACCTGGAGGACATGGTTTCTTATTTCCAAAGAACTAGATAAAGCAGTGCTGAATCCTCTCTTTGAAGGTAAACTGAGGCCACTGGGGACTATGGTCTCCCCGTGTGGACTGTGAAGCCATTTGGTCCTCTTCCACTTTTTGTGGAGTTTTTTGCTGCTGTACTGTGAGTTTGGTATTTGTTTCACGAAATACTAGGAGCTAAACTGGGACACAGTGCTGGAGGGAGTTCTGTCACGTGTGGTGGGTCAGGGTCTGCAAGAGAATGCACCAACTAGGCTCCTATCTCTCACAGCTTGCCCCATTGCCCCCTTGTCCATATCAACCTGATTCTTAATTTTCCTCTGAAAACTCTCCATATAACAATATGCCTTTACATATAAGGGTCTGCTGGCTGCACCATGTCAGTTACAAGCCATTTGGAATCCAATGGTATATCCACATGGCCCTACCACGGATGTTTTATCAAACACCTCCCCACCACTGCTCTAGACCCACTACTCAGCAGGCTCCAACTTACTGGCATCTCTGTTCTACACCATTTTCATGAAACTCAGTAAGTCAAGGCACTGTCTGGTATAATCATGATCAGCAACAGGACATCCAATGTTTCTCCAGTGCCACCTGGACATAGGAATTTCAAAAATTTCATGGTATTTATCTAGCCATTTTTCAAGCATGAAGTTGGAGGCACTGTGGATTTCAGTTCATTCAGCAAACATTAAATGGTGAGGAAGCTCATTTCAATGAAATCTCTTGAGAACTCTCACAGGCACGGCTTCCCAAAGAGTGGACAAACGGTCACATTAGGCCAGGCCCATTGAGGTCTACAATGTGAGGTCCATGTGTGTTTTGACTCTCAACTATGGCTGCCATTTCTTTAAGAATAAAATCATGTGATATCCTTGCTGAGATTTCCAGTCCTCTGTTGAAATCCACCCGGTGCCTAGGTCTCAGTTTCCAAGAGCGACTTTCATGCGTGGCCTCTTAAAATCCCAACAAAATTCATGGCAATGCTTCTCTGAGTTCATTTCCAAAACCCAGTCACTAAGGGGAATCACACCAGAGTTCAACCCCACGTGTACCCAGTCATTTTTTCCAATGCCACACAAATGACCAAAATCAAAACCAAAACACTCCCACATGGCCCTCATCTTATTCCATATAGTCAATCATCTTAACCTCTGGCTGGAGGTTTCCATGAGGGGCGCAGCCCAAGACAGTGTCCAAAATCAGCTCCTTTGCCCCTTATTTGCCTAAAGTCAGGGTAGCCTGGACACCGTTTCTGTGAACCAGGAGTGAACAAATAAGCCTGCCTTTAATACTTCTTTGTTTCTCCAATTTCAGGCCTACTGATTTTAGGTATCAATTCTTTAGGTGATTTAGAGTCATGCGAAAACACAAGCACCTCTGCAGGGCTTTGACGAACTCATTTGACCCAAAGAATCCCTATTGTCATTTGATGGAGTGCAGGAACCTAACAGAGGAAGGCAAGAGACTTCATCCACAATGAATGATATTTTTTGCCAATTTGGTTTTGGAAGCTCACATGGGATCATTCTTAAGATCCATCAGGTGCTGAGAATCTAAGTCACAGCCACACACAGGTCCAAAGGCTGATAAAGACACATCTCTTTCCAAAGCAATTAAGCAAAGAGCCACAGGTGAGGCCCATTCATTTCCATTTGAAAACTGTTTTCTTCAGGCTTCACAAAGGGGTGGCCTGAGGCAAAGACCTTCCTGACATTCAGTGCAACACAACAATAAGTAAGCAAAAGGCCCAAAGCAGGGTTTCTGCACTGAGATTTTTTTGGTCACACTGATATCTGAGTTTTCTGAGATGCTCGCCATTCTCTTCAGGTATCCAGTACATGGCCATGTCACAGAGCTTGGCGGTGGTACATTTTTTGGACACAAATCCATGAGCCTATTCTGGAGAGTGGCCAGAATTCAGGAAGAAAACAACAACTTAGAAAGATAGCAGGTGTTGCACATCGATAAGACAAGCTGCAGTCCATTCATATATTGGGCAGGATGAATTATGGGAAGATTTATACTAGACAGGACACATCCATTAATGCATTCTCTTTTCTAATGTCTACAACAACAGACACAGTGGGATACACAGAAACAGAAACCCTCGCCGTGTCAAATGACTTACTAGAAACTGTCCACTCCAAACCAAACAAACCGCCTTTCCTATCTATTCTCAGAACATGAGACAAAACAACAAACCCACACCCACTCCCACAAAGGCACCTCCTTCCCCCAAGTAGGTCTGTGACTATCCGGAGTGTCCTCTGACTGGTGGGCCATACTATGTTCCCTCGAAATGGCCTGTTTTCTCTCAGACCTTCTTTCCTTGACCAACTCTGTGAAGATGTCAGGAAAAAGTGGTTAGCCACTACCTGTTTTCTCAGGAAAGGTCCATCTTCAGAGCTCTCCTGGCATTTGGCCATCCTCACATTATTAGGTACCAAGAAAACTGACTCTGTCCTTGGTAATTCCAAACAAGTGAGCCCACTGGGACTGGGACTGGGACTGCCTCTGGGTGCCTGGCTTCTTGGATACCAAGTTCAGAGAGTTCCATCACCAAGGAAATGAGGTATGTCACATTCTTTGGAACTGAATAAGGTCACTGCCTTGGCAACCACTTTGTCCTAACAGTTGCTTCAAAGGGTAACATAAGATGGAGGTTGTCCCTACTTCCTGTGACACTTTCATAAGGTAGAATGTATATCAACCATTTGCACCCGGGAACAGCTCTCCACTCAGGCCTGGTTTGGTCCATCTTCTCTACAATAAGAAGAGAGAGATTCAGATTCAGACACATCCCTTCATCCTGACCAGGTTGTTTGCCATGGAAGATGACTTTTGCTCTCTCAGGTGCTTCATACCTGCCTACAACTTCTCCAGGTATCATTTGTGCATGGACATTTGAGGTTCTCATCAAGTGGAAGGTCCCCAACTTTCCTGTATTGTAAGAACTACTCTGACAGCTCTTTTGTCCATTTTGGTTTGGGATGCACACATGGGATTTTTCTTTAGACCCATCATGTGCTGTGAATCTAAGCCACAGCCTCACATAGGGCTGAGAGGCTGATTCAGAAACATCCATTTCCAAAGCAATTAAGCAAAGAGGCACAGGTAATGACCATTCTTTTCCATTTGAAAACTATTTTCTGCAGGCTTCACAAAGTGTGGCCTGAGGCAAAGACCTTCCTGACATTCAGGGCAACAGAATAGGTAAGCAAAAGGCCCAAATCAGGGTTTCTCCACTGAGACTTTCTTGGGCATACTGATATCTGAGTTTTCTGAGATACTCGCCATTCCCATCAGCTATCCAGTACATGGCCATGTCACAGAGATGGAGGTGGTACATATCTTGGACACAAAATCATGAGCGTATTCTGGAGAGTGTCCAGAATTCAGGAAGAAAACAGGAATTTAGAAAGATGGCAGGAGTTGCCCATCCATACGGCAACCTGCAGTCCATTCATAAATTGCACAGGATGAATGCTTTGAAGCTTTCTCGTAGACAGGACACATCCATTGATGCATTCTCTTTTCTAATGTCTACAATCACTGACACAGTATGATATATAGACACAGAAACACTCACCTTGTCAAAGGACTTACTAGACACAGTCCACTCCAAAACAAACAAACCAGCTTTCCTAACTATTCTCAGAACATGAGACAAAACCACAAACTCACACTCACACCCAAAAAGGCACCTCCTTTCCCCAAGTAGGTCTGTGACTATCCGGAGTGTCCTCTGACTTGTGGGCCATACTATGTTCCCCCAAAATGGCGTGTCCTGTCTCCAATCTGGTCTCTTTGGCCAACTCTGTGAAGTTGTCAGGAGCCCATGGTGAGAAACTACCTGCTTTCTCTGGAAAGGCCAGTCTTCATAGTTTCCAGGCATTTGGCTGTCCTCACATCAGTAGGTACAAAGAAAGAGTGACTCTGTCTTGTTAAATCCAAACAAGTTAGCCCACTGGGACATGGAGTGGGTTTGACTCTGTGTGCCTGGTTTCCTGGATCCCAAGATCACAGACTTTCATTACCAAAACTGTAAGGTGATGTCACTTTCTTCAAGATCTGAATGAAGTCACTGCCTTGGAAACCACTTTGTTTTAACAGTTGCTTACATGGTTCCCAAAAGATGGAGGCTGCCTCTACTTGCTGTGACTCATTCATATGTTAGAATGGTATATCAACCATAGGCACCGGGGAACAGCTCTCCACACAGGCATGGTTTGGTCCATCTTCTCTACATTAGGAAGAGAGAGGCTAATTCAGACACATCCCATCAACCTGACCAGGTTGTTTGCCATGGAAGATGACTTTTGCTCTCTCATGTCCTTCATAGCTGCCTACATCTTCTCCAAGGATCATTTCAGCATGGACCTTTTAGGTTTTCAGCAGCTGGAAGATCGCCTATATTCCTGTATTGTAAGACCAACTCTGTCCCTGCTCTTCTGTAAAATTAGATTGAGGGAAAAGTGTATGGTTAGGGTTAATAACATGTTCAATTTGGGTTAGGAATCATTCTCTGGAATGAATATTTGTATTAGGAACCTGTGATATTTATAAGAATATATAGGTGAAATATAAGTATGAAAACAGAAATCTAGGTAAGTTTTGAAGCCCAGAAGGGCATTGGGCCCTTGATTGGGATACTTAGCATTGATTTATGTCCTGCACAGTTGTCTCAGTTAAATCAATATACTATGGCATAGGACCTTCTAATTTGGATGATTGAATGTGGAAGAGAACATCCAGTCAAAAAGGGATATTCAGTAGGATTAGGAAAATAGTCGGTAGGTTTAGATAAAAGAGTGAGTATAGGATTTAGACCAAAAGTTCTTTAGCAATAGGGTTTCAGGTAGAGAGTGAATGTAAATGTCAGCACATGTGAAGAGTCAGTCACAATGATGAACTGGGTAAAATATGTAGAAAAGCAATATTTTGAAGACGTATAAATTAATTGGGGGTACAAATAGGTGTACCTTGTGCCTATGAATATAGAGATAATGCATGAATAGACCATACTGTGAATAAATAATATAACTGGTTCGAACTTTAAATAATAGATTGAATTGATTTCTGAAAATATACAGGAAACCTAATATTGATATACAATCATCCATTCCAAACAGTTATGCTTCTAATGGTGATATTAGATTTATGGTTTATCATAAAACGTGTGTGAGTTTTGCTTCAAAACTGATTATGAAATTAAAAAAAAATGTGTTTGCAGAGAAGTCTCATGAAAAGACCAGTCAAGAAACCGGGAGGAATACATGTGTTCTGAAGCAGGAAATGATTAAAAGTGAAAAAATACCTATAAAGTTGTGAACTTGTGGATGAAATATATATCCTATGATGTGCAAAAACTGCAGAAATATTAATGTAGCAGTGTGGAATATAAATGAACGTCAAAATACACATCATGTCCCATAGGAATCTACTTGCATTGATGTTAAACTGGGTCAGATACTGTAGAATTATTAGGATTTGTATGCACCATTCACAGAAGTGAGTTGTCAGTACAAGGAAACAAATATGTATTTCAGGTGGATGAATATTTCCAATAATAATCTTGAGAAAAGTTGATTATATTTCCTCATGCATGAACATGAATGAATGTATGAATGTAGAGAGTGTATATAAGACACATATATTTCATGTTTTGATAAATCAGGAGAGTATATATATATATATACCAAAAAAACACACAGAGAAACATAAAAAAGTAGCAATATATGCCAAATGAAATTTATAATGAAATATATAACATCTACTGATGCAAAAATATATACTTTACTGAACATGGAATTATGTATAATGTTGTTGTACTAGGAAGCTCACCCATAGGTTGAATTTTTAGTTCCAACAGCGTTTAAGAGGGGTAGTCTCTTCACACAATTTATATCTGCCGAGTCAGCAACCTCACAAAAATGTACGTGTGATACCAGGTAGGATTCAATATGTACATATAAAAATACATGTGCTGTATAGGCTACAGAGAAAGGGAGGCAGGGATTCACATATTTGTTAATTTTAAAAACACATGAAAAACTATTCCAAATAAAAATTCACTAGATTTATAACACCTACCATTTATTATGCAAAAGAAAATTTCAAAAATACACCATGCCTCCTCTGACCTGCTTGTATTTCTGTTCTATTTGGGTTATTTTTCTCCATCATATTAGGATTAGTAGTCAGAGTCTAGTAGGGTATGTGTTAGTGTCAGGGATTCAGTATTTTGAATGGAAAATAGGAAAAAGAATCCAATGTCTATCAAATATGTGCTACACAAAATATTTTCCCTCTCTCATCCAGAACAATGCCTTGACATTACCTTCGCCCCAAGTAAGACACAATTAGTGGAGAAGAGTTATAAAATCTGTGAATATATAACAGGAATGGAAAATGCTCATGAGTTCACAACCTTGGATGTGGTAGAGAAGTTTCCATAAGTAAGGGACAGGTTAAAAACTCCACAAACATGGAGCTCTGCTGGCCTAAAGGACTTCTTGATAAACTGCCTCTGAGGTTGGGCACTTGAAATATATGTTGTTTTCAGGAGCTTTAGCTTCCTTTGTCGTGAGACCATCAAAGCTGGGTCTGATTCTATGTGACCTGGAGGACATGGTTTCTTATTTTCTAATGAACATGAGGCAGCAGTGGTGAATTCTCTCTTTTAAGTAAAATGTGACCAGTGCGTGCTAAGTCTCTCCCCATCTGGGCTGTGAAGCCATTTGGTCATCCTCCACTTTTTTATGGTTTTTCTTTCTCCTGCATTGGGAGTTTGGTATTTGCTTCACGAAATACAAGGAGTTCAAAAGGGACACAGTGCTGGATGGAGTTCTGCCACATGTGGTGGGTCAGAGTCTGCAGGAGAATGCACCAACCAGGCTTCTATCCCACATATCTTTTTCCCTTGTCTATTGCAACCTGATTCTTAACATTGCCATGAAACCTCTCCATATAACAAGACGCCCTTACATATTAGTGTCTGCTGACCTCACCATGTCTGTCACAAGCCATTTGGAAGCCAATGGCAAATCCATATGGCCACATCAGAGATGTATTATGACACACATACACACCACTGCTCTATGCACACTACTCAGCAGGCACCAACTTACTGGCATGTCTGTTCTAGATCATTTTCATGAAACACAGTCAATCAAGGCACTGTCTAGTATACTCATGATAAACAACAGGACATCCAAAGGTTCTCCAGAGACATGTTGTATAGTTGGACTTGACATTTGCATTATATAAGGTAGGAGTTATAAATCTAGTCAAATTTTAATTGAAAAATTCTCCATGTGTTTTTAAACTTAACAAATATGTGAATTCTTGTTTTCCTTTTCTGTAGCCTATTCACACATGTATATTTATATGCATATATAGAATCCTACCAGGTATCACACGTACATTTTTGTGAGGTGGCTGTCTTGGCAGATACAAATTGTGAGAAGAGTTCACTCCTCCTAAATGCTGTTGGAAATGAAAATTCAACCTATAGGAGAGCGTCCTAGTAGAACAACATTATACATTAACTCATGTTCAGTAAAATAAATATTTTTGCATTTGTGGATGATACATATTTACTGATGAATTTCGATTGGCATTTATATTGGTATTTTTAATGTCTGTGAGTTGTGTGTGTGTGTGTGTGTGTGTGTGTGTGTGTATAGATATAGATATAGATATAGATATAGATATACTCTCCAAATTTTTCAAAATATGAAATATATGCGTCTAATATACACTCTCTAAATTCATTCATGTTCATGTATGTGGATTTATAATCCACTTTTCACAAGATTATAATCAGAAATATTCATCCACCTGAAATACATATTTGTTTCCTGAAAACTAACTTCAGTGAATGGTGCATACAAATCCTAATTATTCTACACTAACTGACCCAGTCTAACATCAATGCAAGTAGACTCCTATGGGACATGATATGTAATTTGTCATTCATTTTTATTCGACACTCGTACATTATTGTTTCTTCAGTTTTTGCACATCACAGGATATACATTTCATCCACAAGTTCACAAATTAATAAGCATTTGTTTCAACTTTCACCACTTCTTGCTTCAGAACACATGTATTGTCAGGGTTTCTTGACTGGTCTTTTCATGAGAGACTTCTTTCCAAACACATTATTTTGAATTTCCATAATCATTTTGATGCAAAACTCACACACTCTTCATGATAAACCAAAACACAAATATTTCCATTACATATATACCTGGTTGGAATGAATGATTGTATATCAATATACGATTTCCTTTAATTTTTCAGATATCAGTTCTATTCATTATTTAAAGTTCAAAAAAGTTATATTATTTATTCACAGTATGGTCTATTCATGCTTTTTCTCTATGTTCCTAGAAACAGGGTACACCTCTTTGTACCCCTGATTCTCATTTTACATCTTCAATATATTGCTCCCAGAAATGGTGAAAGAAATACTCATGTCATCTCATTATCACAGTAATATTCTGGACAAAAAAATGGAAAGGTCACACTTATGATTGTACCAAAGCCTAAATGGAAAGTGAACATGGATTTCTAAAAACATCCATGTCCAGGTTGCCTAATGCTGTCAATTGTCAATCCTATTGGTGACTACATATTTGTTTTTTTCCTAATTTATATATTCAAACTCAACCCTGTTGAAAATGTCTAATTCTATCACTCACTTTATACTTTGCCTGATTTCGTAATGTTTCTATTGATATCTGCTTTTCTACATATTTTCCCCAGTTCAACATAGTGACTGACTCTTCATATGTGCTGAAATTTACATTCACTCAACAACCGAAAGTCTATTGCTAAAGAACTTTTGGTCCAAATCCTATACTCACTCTTCTTCCTAAACCTACCGACTATCTTCCTAATCCTACTGAATATCCCTTTTTGACTGCATGTTCTCTTCTAAATTCAATCATCCAATGTACAAGGTCCTATGCCATTGTATATCGAATTATCTGAGGCATCTTTGCAGAACATCATTCAAAGCTAAGTATCCCAATCCAGGGCAAAACCCTTCTGGGCTTCAAATCATACCTAGATTTCTGTTTTCCTACTTATATTTCACCTCTATATTCTTGTAAATATTGCAGGTTCCCAATACCATTATTCATCACACAGAATCATTCGTAACCCAAATCAAACCTGTTTTTAACCAGAAGTATACACTGTTCCCTCAATCATTTTACAGAATAGCAGGGACAGAGTGGTTCTTACAATACAGGAAAGTTGGGGACCTTCCACCTGATGAGAACCTCAAATGTCCATGCACAAATGATACCTGGAGAAGTTGAAGGCAGGTATGAAGCACCTGAGAGAGCAAAAGTCATCTTCCATGGCAAACAACCTGGTCAGGATGAAGGGATGTGTCTGAATCTGAATCTCTTTCTTCTTTTTGTAGAGAAGATGGACCAAACCAGGCCTGAGTGGAGAGTTGTTCCCGGGTGCCAATGGTGATATACATTCTACATTATGAAAGTGTCACAGGAAGCGTGGGCAACCTCCATTTTATGTTACCCTTTGAAGCAACTGTTAGGACAAAGTGGTTGCCAAGGCAGTGACCTCATTCAGTTCCAAAGAATGTGACATACCTCATTTCCTTGGTGATGGAACTCTCTGAACTTGGTATCCAAGAAGCCAGGCACCCAGAGGCAGTCCCAGTCCCAAGCCCAGTGGGCTCACTTGTTTGGATTTACCAAGGACAGAGTCAGTTTTCTTGGTACCTAATGATGTGAGGATGGCCAAATGCCAGGAGAGCTCTGAAGATGGACCTTTCCTGAGAAAACAGGTAGTGGCTAACCACATTTTCCTGACATACTCACAGAGTTGGTCAAGGAAACAAGATCTGAGAGAAGACAGGCCATTTCGGGGGAACATAGTATGGCCCACCAGTCAGAGGACACTCCGGATAGTCACAGACGTACTTGGGGGAAGGAGGTGCCTTTGTGGGAGTGGGTGTGGGTTTGTTGTTTTGTCTCATGTTCTGAGAATAGATAGGAAAGGCTGTTTGTTTGGTTTGGAGTGGACAGTTTCTAGTAAGTCATTTGACATGGCGAGTGTTTCTGTTTCTGTGTATCCCACTGTGTCCGTTGTTGTAGACATTAGCAAAGAGAATGCATTAATGGATGTGTCCTGTCTAGTATAAATCTTCCCATAATTTATCCTGCCCAATATATGAATGGACTGCAGCTTGTCTTATCGATGTGCAACACCTGCTATCTTTCTAAGTTGTTGTTTTCTTCCTGAATTCTGGCTACTCTCCAGAATAGGCTCATGGATTTGTGTCCAAAATATGTACCACCTCCAAGCTCTGTGACATGGCCATGTCCTGGATAGCTGAAGAGAATGGCGAGCATCTCAGAAAACCCAGATATCAGTGTGACCAGGAAAGTCTCAGTGCAGAAACCCTGCTTTGGGCCTTTGCTTACTTATTGTTGTGTTGCACTGAATGTCAGGAAGGTCTTTGCCTCAGGCCACCCCTTTGTGAAGCCTGAAGAAAACAGTTTTCAAATGGAAATGAATGGGCCTCACCTGTGGCTCTTTGCTTAATTGCTTTGGAAAGGGATGTGTCTTTATCAGCCTCTTGGGCCTGTGTGTGGCTGTGACTTAGATTCTCAGCACCTGATGGATCTTAAGAATGATCCCATGTGAGCTTCCAAAACCAAAATGGCAAAAAATTTTATTCATTGTGGATGAAGTCTCTTGCCTTCCTCTGTTAGGTTCCTGCACTCCATCAAATGACAATAGGGATTCTTTGGGTCAAATGAGTTGTTCAAAGCCCTGCAGAGGTGCTTGTGTTTTCGCATGACTCTAAATCACCTAAAGAATCGATACCTAAAATCAGTAGGCCTCAAATTGGAGAAACACAGAAGTATTAACCGCAGGCTTATTTGTTCACTCCTGGTTCACAGAAACGGTGTCCAGGCTACCCTGACTTTAGACAAATGAGGGGCAAACGAGCTGATTTTGGACACTGTCTTGGGCTGCGCCCCTCATGGAAACCTCCAGCCAGAGGTTAAGATGATTGACTATATGAAATAAGATGAGGGCCATGTGGGAGTGTTTTGGTTTTAATTTTGGTCATTTGTGTGGCACTGGAAAAAATGACTGGGTCCACGTGGGCTTGAACTCTGGTGTGATTCCCCTTAGAGACTGGGTTTTGGAACTGAACTCAGAGAAGCATTGCCATGAATTTTGTTGGGATTTTAAGAGGCCATGCATGAAAGTCGCTCTTGGAAACTGAGACCTAGGCCCCGGGTGGATTTCCACAGAGGCCTGGGAATCTCAGCAAGGATATCACATGATTTTATTCTTAAAGAAATGGCAGCCATAGTTGAGAGTCAAAACACACATGGACCTCACATTGTAGACCTCAATGGGCCTGGCCTAATGTGACCTTTTGTCCACTCTTGGGAAGCCATGCCTGTGAGAGTTCTCCAGAGATTTCATTGAAATGAGCTTCCTCACCATTTAATGTTTGCTGAATGAACTGAAACCCACAGTGCCTCCAACTTCATGCTTGAAAAATGGCTAGATAAATACCATGAAATTTTTGAAATTCCTATGACCAGGTGGCACTGGAGAAACATTGGATGTCCTGTTGCTGATCATGAGTATACCAGACAGTGCCTTGATTTACTGAGTTTCATGAAAATGGTGTAGAACAGAGATGCCAGAAATTTGGAGCCTGCTGAGTAGTGGGTCTAGAGCAGTGGTGGGGAGGTGTTTGATAAAACATCCGTGGTACGGCCATGTGGATCTACCATTGGATTCCAAATGGCTTGTAACTGACATGGTGCAGCCAACAGACCATTATATGTAAAGGCATCGTGTTATATGGAGAGTTTTCAGAGGAAAATTAAGAATCAGGTTGATATGGACAAGGGGGCAATGGGGCAAGCTGTGAGAGATAGGAGCCTAGTTGGTGCATTCTCTTGCAGACCCTGACCCACCACACGTGACAGAACTCCCTCCAGCACTGTGTCCCAGTTTAGCTCCTAGTATTTCGTGAAACAAATACCAAACTCACAGTGCAGCAACAAAAACACCACAAAAAGTGGAAGAGGACCAAATGGCTTCACAGTCCACACGGGGAGACACTTAGTCCCCAGTGGCCTCAGTTTACCTACAAAGAGAGGATTCAGCACTGCTTCATCTTGTTCATTGGAAAATAAGAAACCATGTCCTCCAGGTCACATAGATGCAGACCCAGCTTTGATGTTCTCACTACAGAGGAAGCCAAATCTCCTGAAAACAACATATATTTCAAGTGTGGAAGCTCAGAGGCAGTTTCTCAAAAAGGTTTTAGGCCCCCAGAGCTCCATGTTTGTGGAGGGTTTACCCTGTCCCTTAGTTTTGGAAACTCCTCTACCAACTCCAAGGTTGTGAACTCCTGAGCATTTTCCATTCCAGATATGTATTCACTGATTTTGTAACTCTTCTCCTCTAATTGTGTCTTACTTGGGGTTAAGGTAATGTCATGGCATTGTTCTGGATGAGAGCGGGAGGATATTTGTGCAGCATATATTTACATACACATTAGATTCATTTTCCAAATTTCCATTCGAAATACTGAATCCCTGACACTAACCCATACCTAGTAGACTCAGACTATTCATCCTAATATAATGGAGAAAATTAACCCAACACATTAGAAATACAAGTACTTCAGAGGAGACATGTTGTATAGTTGGACTTGACATTTGCATTATATAAGGTAGGAGTTATAAATCTAGTCAAATTTATTTGAAATATTCTCCATGTGTTTTAAACTTAACAAATATGTGAATTCTTGTTTCCTTTTTCTGTAGTCTCTTAAAACACGTATATTTATATGCATATATAGAATCCTAGCAGGTATCACACGTACATTTTTGTGAGGTGGCTGTCTTGGCAGATACAAATTGTGAGAAGAGTTCACTCCTGATAAATGCTGTTGGAAATGAAAATTCAACTTATAGGAGAGCGTCCTAGTAGAACAACATTATACATTAACTCATGTTCACTAAAATACATATTTTTGCATTTGTGGATGATACATATTTACTGATGAATTTCGATTGGCATTTATATTGGTACTTTTTAATGTCTGTGAGTTGTGTGTGTGTGTGTGTGTGTGTGTGTGTGTGTGTATAGATATAGATATAGATATAGATATACTCTCCAAATTTTTCAAAATATGAAATATATTTGTCTAATATACACTCTCTAAATTCATTCATGTTCATGTATGTGGATTTATAATCCACTTTTCACAAGATGATAATCAGAAATATTCATCCACCTGAAATACATATTTGTTTCCTAGTACTGAAAACTAACTTCAGTGAATGGTGCATACAAATCCTAATTATTCTACAGTAACTGACCCAGTCTAACATCAATGCAAGCAGACTCCTATGGGACATGATATGTAATTTGTCATTCATTTGTATTCGACACTGGTACATTATTGTTTCTTCAGTTTTTGCACATCACAGGATATACATTTCATCCACAAGTTCACAAATTAATAAGCATTTGTTTCAATTTTCACCACCTCTTGCTTCAGAACACATGTATTGTCAGGGTTTCTTGACTGATCTTTTCGTGAGACTTCTTTCCAAACACATTATTTTGAATTTCCATAATCATTTTGAAGCAAAACTCACACACTCTTCATGATAAACCAAAACACAAATATTTCCATTACATATATACCTGGTTGGAATGAATGATTGTATATCAATATACGATTTCCTTTAATTTTTCAGATATCAGTTCAATTCATTATTTAAAGTTCAAAAAAGTTATATTTTTTTATTCACTGTATGGTCTATTCATGCTTTTTCTCTATGTTCCTAGAAACAGGGTACACCTCTTTGTACCCCTGATTCTCATTTTACATCTTCAATATATTGCTCCCAGAAATGGTGAAAGAAATACTCATGTCACCTCATTATCACAGTAATATTCTGGACAAAAAATGGAAAGGTCACACTTATGATTGTACCAAAGCCTAAATGGAAAGTGAACATGGATTTCTAAAAACATCCATGTCCAGGTTGCCTAATGCTGTCAATTGTCAATCCTATTGGTGACTACATATTTGTTTTTTTCCTAATTTATATATTCAAACTCAACCCTGTTGAAAATGTCTAATTCTATCACTCACTTTATACTTTGCCTGATTTCGTAATGTTTCTATTGATATCTGCTTTTCTACATATTTTCCCCAGTTCAACATAGTGACTGACTCTTCATATGTGCTGACATTTTCATTCACTCAACAACCGAAAGTCTATTGCTAAAGAACTTTTGGTCCAAATCCTATACTCACTCTTCTTCCTAAACCTACCGACTATCTTCCTAATCCTACTGAATATCCCTTTTTGACTGGATGTTCTCTTCTAAATTCAATCATCCAATGTACAAGGTCTTATGCCATTGTATATCGAATTATCTGAGGCATCTTTGCAGAACATCATTCAAAGCTAAGTATCCCAATCCAGGGCAAAACCCTTCTGGGCTTCGAATCATACCTAGATTTCTGTTTTCCTACTTATATTTCACCTCTATATTCTTGTAAATATTGCAGGTTCCCAATACCATTATTCATCACACAGAATCACTCGTAATCCAAATCAAACCTGTTTTTAACCCCAAGTATACACTGTTCCCTCAATCATTTTACAGAAGAGCAGGGACGGAGTGGTTCTTACAATACAGGAAAGTTGGGGACCTTCCATCTGATGAGAACCTCAAATGTCCATGCACAAATGATACCTGGAGAAATTGTAGGCAGGTATGAAGCACCTAAGAGAGCAAAAGTCATCTTCCATGGCAAACAACCTGGTCAGGATGAAGGGATGTGTCTGAATCTGCCTCTCTCTCTTCTTATTGTACAGAAGATGGACCAAACCAGGGCTGAGTGGAGAGCTGTTCCCGGCTGCCAATGGTGATATACATTCTACCTTATGAAAGTGTCACAGGAAGTAGGGGCAACCTCCATCTTATGTTACCCTTGGAAGCAACTGTTAGGACAAAGTGGTTGCCAAGGCAGTGACCTCATTCAGTTCCAAAGAATGTGACATACCTCATTTCCTTGGTGATGGAACTCTCTGAACTTGGTATCCAAGAAGCCAGGCACCCAGAGGCAGTCCCAGTCCCAGTCCCAGTGGGCTCACTTGTTTGGATTTACCAAGGACAGAGTCAGTTTTCTTGGTACCTAATGATGTGAGGATGGCCAAATGCCAGGAGAGCTCTGAAGATGGACCTTTCCTGAGAAAACAGGTAGTGGCTAACCACTTTTTCCTGACATCCTCACAGAGTTGGTCAAGGAAACAAGATCTGAGAGAAGACAGGCCATTTCGGGGGAACATAGTATGGCCCACCAGTCAGAGGACACTCCGGATAGTCACAGACGTACTTGGGGGAAGGAGGTGCCTTTGTGGGAGTGGGTGTGGGTTTGTTGTTTTGTCTCATGTTCTGAGAATAGATAGGAAAGGCGGTTTGTTTGGTTTGGAGTGGACAGTTTCTAGTAAGTCATTTGACATGGCGAGTGTTTCTGTTTCTGTGTATCCCACTGTGTCCGTTGTTGTAGACATTAGCAAAGAGAATGCATTAATGGATGTGTCCTGTCTAGTATAAATCTTCCCATAATTCATCCTGCCCAATATATGAATGGACTGCAGCTTGTCTTATCGATGTGCAACACCTGCTATCTTTCTAAGTTGTTGTTTTCTTCCTGAATTCTGGCCACTCTCCAGAATAGGCTCATGGATTTGTGTACAAAATATGTACCACCTCCAAGCTCTGTGACATGGCCATGTACTGGATAGCTGAAGAGAATGGCGAGCATCTCAGAAAACTCAGATATCAGTGTGACCAGGGAAGTCTCAGTGCAGAAACCCTGCTTTGGGCCTTTTGCTTACTTATTGTTGTGTTGCACTGAATGTCAGGAAGGTCTTTGCCTCAGGCCACCCCTTTGTGAAGCCTGAAGAAAACAGTTTTCAAATGGAAATGAATGGGCCTCACCTGTGACTCTTTATCAGCCTCTTGGACCTGTGTGTGGCTGTGACTTAGATTCTCAGCACCTGATGGATCTTAAGAATGATCCCATGTGAGCTTCCAAAACCAAAATGGCAAATAATATCATTCATTGTGGATGAAGTCTCTTGCCTTCCTCTGTTAGGTTCCTGCACTCCATCAAATGACAATAGGGATTCTTTGGGTCAAATGAGTTCTTCAAAGCCCTGCAGAGGTGCTTGTGTTTTCGCATGACTCTAAATCACCTAAAGAATCGATACCTAAAATCAGTAGGCCTCAAATTGGAGAAACAAAGAAGTATTAACGGCAGGATTATTTGTTCACTCCTGGTTCACAGAAACGGTGTCCAGGCTACCCTGACTTTAGGCAAATGAGGGGCAAACGAGCTGATTTTGGACACTGTCTTGGGCTGCGCCCCTCATGGAAACCTCCAGCCAGAGGTTAAGATGATTGACTATATGGAATAAGGTGAAGGCCATGTGGGAGTGTTTTGGTTTTAATTTTGGTCATTTGTGTTGCATTGGAAAAAATAACTGGGTCCACGTGGGCTTGAACTCTGGTGTGATTCCCCTTAGAGACTGGGTTTTGGAACTGAACTCAGAGAAGCATTGCCATGAATTTTGTTAGGAATTTAAGAGGCCACGCATGAAAGTCCCTCTTGGAAACTGAGACCTAGGCCCCGGGTGGATTTCCACAGAGGCCTGGGAATCTCAGCAAGGATATCACATGATTTTATTCTTAAAGAAATGGCAGCCATAGTTGAGAGTCAAAACACACATGGACCTCACATTGTAGACCTCAATGGGCCTGGCCTAATGTGACCTTTTGTCCACTCTTTGGGAAGCCGTGCCTGTGAGAGTTCTCCAGAGATTTCATTGAAATGAGCTTCCTCACCATTTAATGTTTGCTGAATGAACTGAAACCCACAGTGCCTCCAACTTCATGCTTGAAAAATGGCTAGATAAATACCATGAAATTTTTGAAATTCCTATGACCAGGTGGCACTGGAGAAACATTGGATGTCCTGTTGCTCATTATGAGTATACCAGACAGTGCCTTGATTTACTGAGTTTCATGAAAATGGTGTAGAACATATATGTGTATGCAAATATGTGCTACACAAAATCTTCCTACTCTCATTCACAACAATACCTTGACACTATCTTTGCCCCAAGTAAGACAAAATAAAAGAAGAAGAGTTAGAAAATCTGTGAATACATATCAGGAATGGAACATGATTGCGAGTTCACAATCTTGGAGGTGGTAGAGGAGTTTCCAAAAGTAAGGGACAAGGTAAATATTGCACAAATATGGAGATGTGCCAGCCTAAAGACTTCTGGAGAACCTGCCTCTGAGGTTGGCCACTTGAAGTATATGTTGTTGTCAGGACCTATGGCTTCCTTTCTAGTGAGACCACCAAAGCTGGGTCTCCATCTATGTGACCTGCAGAACATGGTTTCTTATTTTCCAAAGAAAGTGAGGCAGCAAGGCTGAATTCTCTCTTTGTAAGTAAACTCTTGCCACTGAAGGCTAAGTGTGGCCCCGTGTGGACTGTGAAGCCATTTGGTAATCCTCCACTTTTCATGGTGTTCTTGCTGCTGCACTGGGAGTTTGGTATTGGCTTCAGGAAATACAAGAAATTCAACTGGGTCACAGTGCTGGAGGGAGATCTGTCACGTGTTGTGCGTCAGGGTCTGCAGGAGAATGCACCAACCAGGCTTCTATCCCACATAGCTTGCCCCCTTGACCATAGCAACCTGATTCTGAACATTGACCTGAAACCTCTCCATTCAACAAGATGCCTTTACATACAAGGGTCTGCTGGCTGCACCATGTCAGTTACAAGCCTTTTGGCAGATCCACATAATCCCAACACAGAAGTTTTATCACAGACCTGCAAAACACTCCTCTAGGCCCACTACTCAACAGACTTTAACTTATTTGCATCACTGTTCTACACCATTTTCATGAAACCCAGTCAATCAAGGCACTGTCTGGTACACTCATGATCAGCAACAGGAAATCCAAAGTGTATCCAGTGACACCTGGTGATGGGAATTTCAAATTTTTATGATGTTTATCTAGCCATTTTTCAAGGATGAGTTTGGAGGCACTGTGGGATTTAATTCATTCTGGAAACATCAAATGGGGAGAAAGCCCATTTCAATGAAACATCTGGAGAACTCTCACAGGCAAGACTTCCCAAAGAGTGGCCAAATGATCAAATGAAGCCAGGCCCATTGAGGTCTACAATGTGAGGTCCATGTGTGTTTTTACTCTCAACTATGGCTGTCAAGTCTTAAAGAATAAAATCATGTGATATTCTGGCTCAGATTCCCAGTGCTCTGTGGGAAGCCCCCTGGACCTAGATCTCAGTTTCCAAAGGCCACTACCATGTGTGGCCTCCAAAAATCCCAACACAATTCATGGCAATACATCTCTGCAGTAATTTCCAAACTCAGTCTCTAAGAAGACTCACACCAGAGTTCAAGCCAAGGTGGACCCAGTCATCTCTTCCATCAGCCAAACAAATGACCACAATTAAAACCAAAATACTCCCACATGGCTCTCAACTACTTCCACATAGACACTCATCATTACCTCTGGCTGGAAGTTTCCATGAGGGGCGCAGCTGAAGACAGTATCCAAAATATGCTCCCTACCCTCATTTGTCTAAAGTCAGGGTGGCTTGACAACCTATCTGTGAACAAGGAGTGATCAAATAGGCCTGCCATTAATACTGCTCTGCTTCTCCAATTTGAGCCTAATGTCTGTGGGGTTTAGATTCTTTATGTGAATTGGAGTCATGAGAAAATCCAAGCACCTATGGGCTTGCCTCTGCAGGGCTTTGAAAAACTTTTTGAACCAAAGGATACCTATTCTCACTTGATGGAAATCAGGAACCTTACAGAGGAAGGCGAGAGACTTCATCCACAAGACTGCTCTTTTTCCATTTTGGTTTTGGATGCACACATGAGATCTTTCCTTAGATTCACCAGGTGGTGAGAATCTAAGTCACAGCCTCACACAGGGCCAAGAGGCTGATTCAGACACATCCCTTTCCATGGCAATTAAGCAAAGAGCCACAGGTGATGCTCATTATTTTCCATTAGAAAACTGTTTTCTTCAGGCTTCACAAAGGGGTGGACTGAGGCAAAGACCTTCCAGACATTCAGGGCAACGGAACAATAGGTAAACAAAAGGCCCAAATCAGTGTTTCTCCACTGACACTTTACTGGTCACACTGATATCTGAGTTTTCTGAGTTCCTCTCCATTCCCTTCATCTATCCAGTACAAGGCCATGTTACAGAGTTTGGAGGTGGTACATATCTTTTACACAAAACCATGAGCCTATTCTTGAGAGTGGCCAGAATTCAGGAAGAAAACAGGAACTTAGGAAGATAGCAGGTATTGCCCATTCATAAGGAAAGTCGTAGTCCATTCATAAATTTGGCAGGATGAATGCTGAGAAACTTTCTACTAGACAGAACACATCCATTGATGCATTCTCTTTTCTAATGTCTATAACCACAGACACAGTGGGATACACAAACCCACAACCACACCCACAAAGGCAACACTTTCCTCCAAGTTGGTCTGTGACTATCCAGAGTGTCCTCTGACTGGTGGGCCATACTATGTTCCCCAAAATTGCTTGTTCTGTCTCAAATCTGCTTTCCTTTGCCAACTCTTGAAGTAGTCAGGAGTCAGCGGTGAGCCAATACCTGCTTTATCAGGAAAGAACCATCTTCAGAGCTTCCCTGGCATTTGGCCATCCTCACATCAGTAGGTAAGTGCCGTAGCCCGGCTGGCTGGGCAAAATAACTGGGGGGGTGACGAACAACTTGTGTAGACTGATGCAGCAGGCCTGGAAGCCGTTTATTGTTGAATAAGAGCGGTATTTATACATTTTACACAGCCTATCTAATTAGCATGAAATAGATACAGCAGTCAAACAATAAGGAATCTCCACACTTAATGGCTCGCTTTTGTTACTTCACAAACCACTCCCTCTGGCATTTTGCCAGGCGCCATCCAGACTTCTTTACAGGCTCTAACATTTCTCTGGCAAAATAACAGGTGCCAATCTGACTTGTTTACAGACGTTAACATTTCCCCCTTTTGTTTAATTTAAATAAGGACCATAGTGTTTTTTACAGAAACACCATAAATAACCTGCTAGAAACAGAAAGGGAGGATACAAAATGTTACAATACCAATCCAGTTGATGGCTCCATGCAAGAAGCCCTTGGAAAACTTATACCAGCAATGACACCGTTAGCAAAGATACCGAGTTACAAGTTGTTGTAGATTACAGTCTGTTGTCTCAGTCCAGATAAAGCAGTGTCTCAATAGATTAACTCAGAGTTCAGGTAAATCACAGTCCAGGTAAGTTCTCCAGGCAGCTAGCTTAAGTTGTAGTAGCAGAAACAGCGATAGCTCCGAAGTCTCCTCGGGTTCTCAGCCGAAGTTTCCTCCAGTTCTCAGCAACATTGTAAATTCTTCCACCTTTGTTTTCACCGGCACTTGGACGAAGGCAGGAACTCCGGATGGCTAAAGAAAATCCTGTAGCATTTCACTAAGAAAACAACCTTCTGAACAATTTTAGTACATTATCTCAAGGTTTTTTACATTTGAAATAAGCCTTAATAGTACTCATTACTCATCAGCCTGCAGGTGTGGGAGACCCATTGTAGTTACTGGCCTTGGAAATGATCAAACTTCAGGGATGCCAGTGGCATCTTCTGCCAGCTGTAGCATCCTGGGCAGCCCCAGATGGCCCCAGGGAGAGTCCTGGGCTCAAACTTCTTCCGGGCACAGGGAGCAAAACCCTGCGAGACTGTGCCTCCAGGTCAGGTCTAGATTTGGGCTCACAGTGGTGATCCGCTCCCCCGGGCAGGGGGGCGGGGAAGAGCCCTCAACTGCCTCTTGGAAAATTCTTACTGCGCCATGATCGGCTTGGGCAGGTGGCAGCCGCCTTGTCATTTCACGCACCCTCCAGTATCGAAAAGTATTCAGTAATAGCCTTTTGCTTCAACTTTTTTCCTGATAATCCTTCTTCTTCTGAACTTTCTTTTTCTTTCTGACTAGAGTTTCTGGGCTTTTATCAACACATGCCCTAACTATTCTTGGTTCCACTGGGGTGCCTTTTTCTCTTATCAATTTACTTCTCACCCCTTCCATATTTTCATCACAAAGACAATACAACATTTCAAGACAAAACAAGACACAAACATACTGCATCAATCTTCTCCATTTTCTCGAAATGGTCATTTTTCCTATCGCCCTATCTGCCTAGGGACGAGCAGATTGCTCCCGTCCTATCTATGGACAGAAAGCTTTTTCGACCCTTACCCGTGAGTGTCCCAGGGCTCCCCGTAACGGGCCACCATCTGCCGCAGTCCCGCTGCAGCAGAATAACCTGGGGGGTGACGAATAACTTGTGAATGTTGATGCAGCAGGAATGAGAGCCGTTTATTGTAAGATCTGAGCGATATTTATACATTTTACACAGCCTATCTCATTAGCATAAAATAGATACAGCAGTCAACCAATAAGGAATCTTCACACTTAATGGCTCACTTTTGTTACTTCACAAACCACTCCCTCTGGCATTTTGCCAGGCACCATCCAGACTTGTTTACAGACTCTAACATTTCTCCAGCAAAATAACAGGTGCCAATCTGACTTGTTTACAGACCTTAACAGGTAAGAAGAAAGACTGACTCTGTCTTTGGTAAATTCAAACAAGTGAGACCACTGGGACTGGGATTGGTAATGGCTCTGGGTGCCTGGCTTCCTGGATCCCAAGTTCAGAGACTTTCATCACCAAGGAAGTGAGGTGTAGTCACTTCTTTCAGGAACTGAATGAGGTCACTGCCTTGGCTACCACTTTGTCCTAACAGTTGCTTCCAAGGGTTCCATGAGATGGAGGCTGCCCCTACTTCCTGAGACAATTTCATATGTTAGAATGGTATATCAACCATACGCACCTGGGAAGAGCTTTCCACACAGGCCTGGTTTGGTCTACTCTACATTAAGAAGAGTGAGGCTGATTCAGACACATTCCTTCATCCTTCCAGGTTGTTTGCCATGGAGATGTCTTTTGCTCTCTCAGGTCCTTCAAAGCTGCCTACATCTTCTCCAGAGATCATTTCTGCACGTACCTTTGATGTTCTCAGCAGGTGGAAGATCCCATACATTCTTGTATTGTAAGACCAACACTGTCGCTGCTCTTCAGCAAAGTTAGATTGAGGGAACAGTGTATGATTAGTGTTATTAACATGTTCGATATGGGTTAGGAACCATTCTGCTGCATGAATAATGGTATTGGGAACCTGTGATATTTACAAGAATATAGAGGTGAAATATATGTACGAAAACAGAAATCTAAGTAAGATTTGAAGCCCAGAAGGTCATTTGTCCCTTGATTGGGATACTTAGCGTTGAATTACATTCTGCACAGATGTTTCAGATAAATCGATATACAATGGCATAGGACCTTTCACCTTGGATGATTGAATGTAGAAGAGAACATCCAGTCAAAAAGTGATAGTGGGTAGGATTAGGAAGATAGTCGGTAGGTTTAGGAAGAAGAATGAGTGTAGGATTTGGAACAAAAGTTCTTTAGAAGTAGGGTATAGCTAAGAGAGTGAATGTAAATATCAGCACATGTGACGAGGAAGTCACAATGATTAACTGGGGAAAATATGTAGGAAAGCAGATATCAATAGAGACATTACAAAATCAGGCAAAGTATAAAGTGAGTGACAGGATTAGACATTTTCAACATGGTTGAGTTTGAATATATAATCTTTGGAAGAAACAAATATGTAGTCACCAATAGGATTTTCATTTGAGAGCATTAGGCAACCTGGACATGGATGTTTTTAGTAATCCATGTTCACTTTCCATTTAGGTTTTGTACAATCATAAGTGTGACCTTTGCTTTTTGTGTCCAGAATATTACTGTGATAAAATGTATATGTAGATCAGGTGACATGAGTATTTCTTCCACCATTTCTGGGAGCTATATTTTGAGGACGTATAAATTAGTATTGGGGGTACAAAGAGGTGTACCTGTGTCTATGAATATAGAGATAATTCGTGAATAGACTGTACTGTGAATAAATAATATAACTGGTTCCACTTTAAATAATGGATTGAATTGATATCTGAAACTAAGTAAGAAATCTTATATTGATATAGAACCATTAATTCCAACCAGTTACACATCTAATGGTAATATTAGTGTTACGGTTTATTGTGACGGGTTTGTGAGTTTTGATTCAAATGTGATAATGGAAATTGAAAATAATGTGTTTGGAAAGAAGTCTCATGAAAAGAGCAGTCAAGAAACATGGAGGAATACATGTGTTCTCAAGCAGGAAGTGATTGAAAGTGAAACAAATGCCTATAAATTTGCGAAATTTTGATGAGACATATATGCTATGATGTGCATAAACCAAAGAAATAGTAATGTACCAGTGTTGAATAAAAATGAACGTCAAAATGCACATCATGTCTACTTGCATTGATGTTCAACTGGGTCAGTTACTGTAGAAATATTAGGATTTTGGGGGGGGATTAATAATACAATTTATTTTAGCACTAGCATGCCACAGAATGTAGAGGAAAGATCAATGGATTTTTAGTTATAGCACTAATAATCTAACATTTAGTGACTATTTTGGATAGTCTAAAATTACATAAGGCTATGTAACATAATTTTTTTTATTTAACATTCATCAAAGCTTGGAATTTTCATAATATTTCTTCTTTTTTATTTTTTATTTTTTCAGTTGTTGATTGACCTTCATTTTGTTTATTTGTATGTGGTGCTGAGAATAGAACCATGTGCCTTACACATGCTAGAAAAGCATGTTACCACTGAGCCACAAACCCAGCCCCTCCACTTTTATCTTAACATCATACACTCATGTCCCTCTTCTTTACTCACTTTCTTCCCCATTTTCCCCCTTCTCTCCCTTCCTTTTTGGTTTCCCCTCCATATCTATTTTTCTCTCATGTCATTACAAACAGTAGTATCCTATGAAATTTAAGTTTAAGACTGTTTTTTATAGTCATTCTTTTTCTTGAGAAAATCTAAAAATTATAATCACCTGATAGATATATTACAATACATTTATTACACATATGTATCTATATTCATGCATATGCATTACATATATTATATATATATACATATATATTTAAAAGTACTTTGATTTTCCTGTTAGAAATAATATAGACCAAGTCTTTCTTAATTCTCAATTCTTCCATAATTAACATCTTACAGTGAAAATCAAATAAACATATTTAAGTAAAAAGGTATCATTCTTATTTATCAATACTGATAATTTAAGGTTTTATATCACATTAAGCTGTAATATGGCATATTAACTCTTATGAATTAGAGAAATTTTATTTGAACAACCTATTATTTAAGGACCATATGCACTGACATTTTAAATGGCGTTCTTGTGATTTCTATTTCTATCAATTGTGTATTAATTGCCAAATACTTATTTTAGTACTTTTCATGTTCATAATTGATATAAAGTCAATTGTTTAATTCTTCTTGTAAGTAGTTA